>NW_007252952.1:36670-39110 GCF_000164805.1 Carlito syrichta | reverse complement strand
TTGAGTTCCTTGTAGATCCAAGACGTTAAGCCTTTGTCAGACCTGGAGTTGGCAAATACTTTTTCCCAGTCTGTAGGCAATCTCCCTGCTCTCTTGATGGTTTCTTTGACTTTGCAGAAGCTTGTCAGTTTAATGAGGTCCCACTTGTCTATCTTATCTCTTTTGGCCTGTGGGTTTCGGGTTTTGTTCAGGAATTGGATGCCAGTTCCAATTTCCATGAGGGTATGTCTCTCATTTTCTAAGGTTCTTATGGTTTGAGG
Source organism: Carlito syrichta (assembly GCF_000164805.1). Classification (NCBI taxonomy): domain Eukaryota; kingdom Metazoa; phylum Chordata; class Mammalia; order Primates; family Tarsiidae; genus Carlito; species Carlito syrichta. Next base: position 38,850 of record NW_007252952.1, on the reverse strand, counting down.
TTTGACATTTAGGTCTCTGATCCATTTGGAGTTAACCTTTGTGCATAGGGATAGATAGGGGTCCTGTTTCAATCTTCTGCATGTGGTCAGTCAGTTTTCCCAGCACCATTTACTGAATAGGTTCTCCTCTCCCCAGTGGTAGGTGGTGGAGGCTTTGTCGAAGATGAGTTGGTTGAGAAATTGAGGTTTTGCTTCTGGAATCTGTTGGGAGCCAGCCTTGGAGGCCCGCCTGATGACAAAGTCCAGGTGCGCTGAGGACCCCCGGCTGCAAAGTGAGTCTGGGCAGCTGAGGCCCTTCTGTCTTCCGTCTTTGCTGTTGATACAACTGAAGCAATTCTGTGCAGTCGTGGAAGAAGAAGATGGCATGTTTATGCGAAGAATCACAGCTAACCTGGAAATGTCATGGTTTATTTTTTCATTTTCCCACTATGCCACTTGGCCTTTTCTAACATATGCAAGAGTTAAACTCTGAAGCACATCAAGAATGCTTTCTTTCACTTGGTTATAAGTTACTAGATATTACTTAAGTAATAAATGATATAAGTGTATCCACTCATTTAATTTAGAATTATGCAGTTCAGTGTTTAGACAAAAGGATTTTTACAAGCACAAGTTTATAGTAAGTTTATTATGAATTCATTATAAGTTCGAACACTTATCTAGGAGTTATGTAGGTGATTTATAACACTGCTTTCACTAACTTAGGATAAGGATTAGTATTAAGGTTTTTACTTAATTTAATAGTTAAAACTCTAAGTTAACATTTATAGAGTAGGTTTTCACTGAACTCATAATATAATAATCAGACACTTTTATGACAGATCAGCTAAAACAGAAAGTAACCTTGAGGGGCCTGGGAAACATTACTAAAAGCTTCTTTTGAGTTCTCTTTAGAAACAAGCACTGCAAGATAAGAGAAAAGTAACGAGGACATCTGGACAAGGGAGGCGATCACAGGACTCTGAAGAACATAAGAGCCTAAGATGAGAATATTCCTGACACATAAAGAAATATACACTTAAAGAAACTTTCTTGAAACATTTGTAATTTGGGACATTGGACTGAGAGTGTCATTGTTGGCTTTATGAATAAGACGTTGCCTAAAAGCCCATGGGAATCTTGGTTTGTTTGCTACTAAAGCCTATGGGAATCTTGGTTTGTTTGTTACTAAGACCACTAGCTGGTAACTTTTAAAAGATATGAATGTGAAAGAGTTTTCTTTGTTTTGTCCCTTCAAAAATAGTATAAAAGCTCTGTATTAACTAGCATTAAATTGTCATCTGTTCAAGAAGCAGGTGTCTGTGTATATGATCTTCATCCGTCGCCTATCCATCTCTCCTTCAACACTTCCCATGACCCTTGCGGGGCGGGCCCCCGCAAGAATCTCAATTCTTTTCCATTGGTCTATATGCCTGTTCCTGTACCAATACCAAGCTGTTTTGATTATTGTAGCTTTATAGTAAAGTTTAAAGTCTGGTAATGTGATACCACCTGTTTTTTTTCCTGAGGATTGTTCTTGCTATTCTTGGTCACTTATGTTTCCATATGAATTCCTGTGTTGTTTTTTCCAGGTCTGAGAAGAATGTTGCTGGTAATTTGATGGGCATTTCATTAAATCTGTGGATTGCCTTAGGTAAGATGGACATCTTCACAATGTTGATTCTTCCAATCCATGAGCATGGGACATTTTTCCACTTGTTTGTGTCATCTTTGATTTCTTTGAGCAGTGTTTTGTAGTTTTCATTGTAAAGGTCTTTCACCTTTCTGATTTCAAAGATGCCAAGGTATTTCATTTTTTTGGAGGCTATTGTGAATGGAATTGTGGTTTTTATTTGGGTTTCTGTGTGTTTATTATTGGTGTAAAGAAATGTGATTGTCTTTTGCACATTTATTTTATATCCTGAGATTTTGCCAAAGTCTTTTATCAGTGTAAGGAGGTTTTTGACAGATTCTCTTGGGTTTTCAAGGTTCACGATCATGTCATCTGCAAAGAGAGATAGCTTGACTTCCTCTTTTCTTATTTGGAGACCCCTGATTGCCTTCTCTTCTCTGATTGCTCTAGCCAGGATTTCAAATACTATATTGAACAGGAGGGGTGAGAGTGGGCATCCTTGTCTTGTTCCAGTTTTCAGGGAAAATGGTTCCAGTTTTTGTCCATTTAGGAGTATGCTGGCTGTGGG
>NW_007252952.1:34636-36138 GCF_000164805.1 Carlito syrichta | reverse complement strand
GCTTTTTTTTTTGTAGGTAGTTTTCTTATTATGTAGTCAATTTCCTTGATTGTTATTGGCCTATTTAGGGTCTCGATTTCTTCTTGTTTCAACCCAGGCAGGTTGTGTGATGACAGAAAGTCCTCCATTTCCGAAAGGTTTTCAAGTTTGTTTCCATACAAGTGTACATAGTAGTCTCTAATGACCTTTTATATTTCTTCAGGATCAGATGTGACTTGTGGGGTCCGCCCCACAAGGGTCGTGGGAAGTGTTGAAGGAGAGACGGATAGGCGACGGATGAAGATCATATACACGGACACCTGCCTCTTGAACAGATGACGATTTAATTTTAGTTAACACAGAGCTTTTATACCATTTGTGAAGGGGCAAGACAAAGAAAATTCTTTCACATACATATCTTTAAAAATTACCAGCTAGTGGTCTTAGTAGCAAACAAACCAAGATTCCCATAGGCTTTAGTAGAAAACAAACCAAGATTCCCATAGGCTTTAGTAGCAAACAAACCAAGATTCTCATAGGCATTTAGACAACGTCTTATCCATAAAGCCAACAATGATACTTTCAGTCCAATGTCCCAAATTACAGTTCTTGAAATGTTTCAAGGAAGTTTCTTTAAGTATATATTTCTTTATGTGTCAGGAATTTTCTCATCTTAGGCTCTTATGTTCTTCAGAGTCCTGTGATCACCTCCCTTGTCCAGATGTCCTCATTACTTTTCTCTTATCTTGCAGTGCTTGTTTCTAAAGAGAACTCAAAAGAAGCTTTTAGTAATGTTTCCCAGGCCCCCAATGTTGCTTTCTGTCTTTAGCTGATCTGTCATAAAAGTGTCTGATTATTATATTATGAGTTCAGTGAAAACCTACTCTATAAATGTTAACTTAGAGTTTTAACTATAGAATTAAGTAAAAACCTTAACGATTAGTCTTTATCCTAAATCAGTGAAAACAGTGCTATAAATCACCTACATAACTCCTAGACAAGTGTTAGAACTTATAATGAATTCATAATGAACTTACTATAAACTTGTGCTTCTAAAAAACTTTATGTCTAAACACTAAACTGCATAATCCTAAATCAAATAAGGAATGGATATACTTATATCATTTATCACTTAAGCAATATCTAGTAACTTATAACCAAGTGAAAGAAAGCATTCTTGATGTGCTTCAGAGTTTAACTCTTGCATATGTTAGAAAAGGCCAAGTGGCATAGTGGGAAAAATGGAAAAATAAACCATGACATTTCCAGGTTAGCTGTGAGTACTTCACATAAACATGTCATTTTCTTCTTCCATGACTGCACAGAATTCTTTGGTGGTATCAAACAGCAAAAGTGAAAGACAGAAGGTCCTCAGCTTCCTGGGCTCGCCCTGCAGCCTGAGGTCTTCGGCCCACCTGGACCCTGTCAATCAGGTGGGCCTCCAAGGCTGGCTCCCAACAGTGACTTCATCTTTTGTGTTTCTGATTGTGTTTATTTGGGCTTTTTCTCTCTTTTTCTTGGTC
>NW_007252952.1:32577-34442 GCF_000164805.1 Carlito syrichta | reverse complement strand
ATTTTGGTAAGATATTTCTTCATTTTCATTTGTTTCCAGGTATCTTTTAATCTCTGTTTTGATTTAATCATTGACCCAGGAGTTGTTTAGCCTCATACTGTTTAGTGTCCATGTGTTTGTGAGTTTTGGGGGTACCTTGTTGGTTTTAATGTTTATTTTTATTCTACTGTGGTCTGAGAAGGTACATGGTAAAATTTTGGTCCTTTTAAATATGCTTATGCTTAATTTATGGCCAAGTATGTGGTTGATCTTAGAGTACATTCTATGCTGTGATGAGTAGAATGTGTATTCTGTGGTCTTTGGATGGAGGGTTCTGTAGGTATCAATTAAGTCCATTTGACCAAGAGTCACATTGAGGTTTCACATCTCATTGCTGATTTTTTTGTCCTGATGATTTGTCTACGGTTGTGAGTGGGGTATTAAAGTCCCCAGCTATGATGGTATTGGAGTTGATGTCTTTTTTTAGTTTACCTAGAAGCTGCTTTATGAAAGTTGGTGCTCCTATGTTCGGTACATATATGTTTAGGATGGATATTTCTTGTTGATGGATTGAACCTTTTATCATTATGTAGTGGCCTTCTGTATCTTTTTAAATTTTTGATAGCTTAAAGGGTATTTTGTCTGAGATTGAGATTGCAACTCCTCCTTTCTTTTGTGTTCCATTCGCCTGAAAATTTATTTCCCATTCTCTTACTTTGAACCTTTTATCATTATGTAGTGGCCTTCTGTATCTTTTTAAATTTTTGATAGCTTAAAGGGTATTTTGTCTGAGATTGAGATTGCAACTCCTCCTTTCTTTTGTGTTCCATTCGCCTGAAAATTTATTTCCCATTCTCTTACTTTGAGTCTGTGAGTGTCCTTTCTAGTGAGTTGAGTCTCTTGAAGGCAACAGATTGTTGCCTGGTGATATTTTATCCATTTTGCCATTCTATGTCTTTTCAGTGGTGCATTTAGTCCGTTCACATTCAAACTAATTATTGAAACGTGAGAGTTGATCTCTAGCATAATGTTCTTATAGAGTTGTTGTTCTTCCTGTTTGTATGTTGTCTTTCTTTCTTTTGGTTTTAGAGTTGGATCATGTGTGTTTTTAATCTTTTGCTTGTACTCTTGTGAAGAACGTTGTTGTTCTTTTTTCCTTTTCTTCTGTGTTCAATACTTTTTTAAGTGTTTCTTGTAGAGGTGGTCTGGTGGCAGTGTAGGTTCTTAGGGATTGGATATCTGGGAAAGATTTCAATTCTCCCTCACTGATGAAGCTTAGCTTGGCTGGGTAGGTTATTCTCGGTTGAAATTGTTTATCTTTTAGAACTTTGAAGATAGGGCTCCAAGCTCTCCTAGCCTGGAGTGTTTCTGTAGATAAATCTGCTGCTATTCTAATTGGTCTTCCCTGGTAGGTAGTCTGACCTTTTTCTCTTGCAGTCTTTAGGATTTTTTCTTTTATACCTACTTTGTTTAGGCGAATTATTATGTGTCTGGGAGTTGGTGTTTTCATTTGTTGTCTTGCAGGGGTTCTCTGAATCTCTTGTGTTTGAATCTTTTCATCATTGGTGAGATGAGGGAAGTTTTCTTGAATGATTTCATGAAATGTTTGTTCCAGCATGACCTCTGTTTCTCTTTCTGCCTCAGGAAGGCCAATTACTCTTAGGTTCAGTCTCTTGAAGTGATCATTCATCTCTTGAAGGTTTTCTTCTGTCTTTTTGAGCTTCTTTTCTATGCTTTTGACAGTTTGGGTTAGTTCTGTGTTTTGGTCTTTGAGCGCTGAGATTCTTTCTTCTGCTTGGCTAATTCTGCTTTCCATGCTTATTAGTTTGTTATTTATTTCCATCACAGTATTCTTTACTGCTATTATTTCTGATATCAGCTCCTTC
>NW_007252952.1:29013-32282 GCF_000164805.1 Carlito syrichta | reverse complement strand
GTCCTTTTTGCAGTTTTGAGATTTACTTAAGGGGGGAGCTGTGATTCAAAATCTATCTGCAGGTCCTGGTATCCAGCAACAGGTGTATGGATAATCTGAGACCCACTTCCCACTGCCTTGGAACCTGTCCATGCAGTGGGGCTGTAGGTTTACTCCCTGAAATAAAATGCGTTAGCAGAGGGAAGAGAATGGAGCAGACAGTAGGGGGAAGAGGGAGGTGGAGAGAGGAGTAAGGTGGGAAACAGATGAGTGCATCAACAAATGGAGAGAGAGAGACCTAAACTGAAACATATAAAGAAAATAGTCCACGGCTACAGACTAACCAGCTCCCATACAAAAAACTTAAAACATACGATGATGCTAACATACAAGCTAACCAATCACCTTATTGGTGTGCTGTTCCTCTATACAAAGATATAGTTTACAGAGAGGAGAAAAGAAAAGAAAAGGAAGAGAAAAAAAGGAACAAAATAATAGGAATAGAATCAATTCATTAAACTAACAGAACCAATTGAGCACACTCTGAGACTTTTCGTTTAAGTCCAGTGTCCTTTCAGCTCTGATTTCTAGCTGTCTTCTCAAGCTGGTAAATTAGTTCACAGTTGGGGTCACTTGCCCCTGGCCTGCTGTGAAGGACAGTTCAGATCACCCTCAGTTCACCACTCAAATCTGGCCTGTGTCTGTTTTTTCAAGCTTGTTTTTTCCGTTTCGGTGTTGTTACCTTGAATTGCCAGCAGGTAGTGCTATCTCAGCTGCTCGCCCCAGAAGGGGTGGAGCCGGACAGGAGCCGGGCAGGGGCCGGAGATGGAAGCCTGCCTCAGGGCACACGGGAGGAGACCCACTGCCAGCAGGACGTCAAGGTGGCAGCAGAGATGGCAGTGTTCCCAGCAGATCTCGCCTGCAGGGGTTTGAAGGACTGAAGTCGTGGATTGCCACAGGCATGGGTGGCACGATGCTCTATGGCTGCCACGAGGCCACGGCAGCGCTGGTGGCTGCTGTGTCTTGGTTGTAGTGGCTGTTCAGACCACTGTGATGCCCCAGCGGTGGCAACGGCCGAGCTCCGTGTGAAGAGCAGTCTGCTGATGCTGGGATCCACAGCCCCCTGGGAGAGAGCCAGAGACCCTCTGCGTTCTCCTTTGCAGAGTGTCTCATAGACCAGGCTGCCCCGTTGCCATCTTGCCGGAAGTTCTTGATCTTTTCTTATATTATTACGATAATTGTTCCAGGTCCACTTATGAGTGAGAACATGTAATACTCAGTTCTTTGTTTCTGTGATAGAGCACTCAATATTATAGACTCTAAGTCCATCCAAGTTGCTTTCTCACTGAACAATAAAGTTTTGAGATTTCTTAATGTTTTATGTGTAGATATATTTCCTTCCTGTTAACTCAACCTCCCAAAGCACAGGACCACAGGCTGAGCCACTGAGCCCGGCTTTAATTTTTTTTTTTATTTCTACAAAATATTTTCAAAGACAAGTTGAAGAATAGGAATAGGAAGGTGTGATACTGTGAAATATATACCAAGGGTGGACCCCCCCAAAAAGGAATTTATTTATAAAAAACTGTGTATTTATTCTTACATGTTTAAATTTCAGTCACCCTCAAAGTACCTCTGATGCAATATTCCTACTGAGGTGCTTTTTCCACTGCTCAAAACAGTTTGTGAACTCATCTATTTTTTTTTTTTTTTGAGCTAGAGTCTCATTCTGTCACCCAGACTAGAGTGCAGTGGCCACTTCCAGCTCATCTATTTTGATGCCTTTTAGCACTTCTGCCATTTTTAGTTTGTTTTGCCTCTTCCACATTGGCAGAATGTTTCCCTTTGAGGATTTTTTTCATCCAGCAAAACAAAAATTCACTTGGGGTGAGATCGATTGAATAGGGTGGGCGGGGCATGAGGGTCATGCCGTTTTTTGGTCAAAAACTGCTGAACACAGTGCGGTTTGGGCAGGTGCACACATAAATCACCCATCATGAAATGGGCAAACTCAGTGAAAGAATCTCTAAAAAAAAAAAAAAAATTCACTGAAGCCAAATGCTGACTCTCACAACAACGCTAGCTGGTATACAGGTGCTGATGTGTTCCTAGAACACTTACCTGGAGAGGGAAGTCTGTACTACAAGGGGCCTGCCCTTCAAAAAATAGATAATTCCATTTGGGGGGGTTCCCCTTTGTATTTGTTCTTCATCTCCATTTTTTGGCATGCAACTCCTAACATCCAAAGTGATGTCTTTTAGTAAAGCTAATAAGTTTACTGGTGGCTCCTAGGTAGTAGCTTCAGGATGCGGCTGGCCACAGGAAAGACCAAAGCAGGATTAGAGGGTTTGTACTTTCAGCCCTATCCCCAACCTCCAGAGAGAGAGAGGCACTGAACGTTAAATCAATCATGCTCACATATTGAAGCTTCCATAAAAATCCCAAAGGAGAGCTTCTGGATAGCTAACATGGGAGTTTTCTGGAGGGTGGCACACCCCTTCCATACCTCATCTCATGCATATCTTCATGTATATTCTTTGTAATAACCTTATTAATAAACCAGTAAAGATAAATGTTTCCCTGAGTTCTGTGAGCTACTCTAGCAAATTAATTGAACCCAAGCAGGGAATCGTGGAACCCAGCTTGGAGCAGATGGGTCATAAGTTTCTCAGGCCAGGACTCGCAACTGGTATGAGGCATGGGCAACCTTGGGGACTGAGCCCTCGTCTGGTGGGATCAGATGCTGTCTCCAGGCAGCTAGTGTCGGAATTGAATTGGAGGAGACCCAGCTGGTGTCTGCTGCAGAACTGACTACTTGCTTGGTGTGTGGGGGAAACCTCTTCACATTTGGTCACAGAAGTCTTATGATGATTGGTGAGTGAGAGAACAGGAAAAAACACACTTGGAGTTGTTATTTCTACTGATTCAGAGAGCATAACAAAGAATGAAGAACTGAACGAATGACCTCCATACCCTGTTTTGCTTTTCTTTACACCTGTCACTTCCCAGTACCTATCAGCATCCTTTCTTTTTCCTCTTGAATTCCTTCCGCAATGGAATGCCAGGTCCATGAGGGTGGGAATTTTTGTCTGCTTGTTCACTGCTGTGTCCCCGGGGCCTATTACAGTGCCGACCCGGTCGGTGTCAATATGTGGCGAAGGAGAGTCAGGGTAAGGCCGAGAGAGGAGAAACAAGGAAAGAGGCCTGGGTGGCCAGAGCTCCCAGCCTTGCGTTCCTCTTCCGCCCCGCTGGCCTTGGGCTTAGAGCCCGCCCGGCACGCCCGAGCGCCG
>NW_007252952.1:4036-28439 GCF_000164805.1 Carlito syrichta | reverse complement strand
GTCACCGTGGGCGTATGGGACGGTGACACTGTGTGAGGCCGTGTCACCGTGTGCGGGAGGGAGGGAGCCTGTGGTGATGTGTGGGACGGTGACTCTGTGTGTGAGGCCGTGTCACCGTGGGCGTGTGGGGCGGTGACACTGTGAGGCCGTGTCACCGTGTGCGGGAGGGAGGGAGGCTGTGGTGATGTGTGGGACGGTGACTGTGTGTGAGTCCGTGTCACCGTGTGTGAGGGGGCCTGTGGGAGTGTGGGACGGTGACTCTGTGAGGCGTGTCACCGTGGGCGTGTGGGACGGTGACACCGTGTGAGGTGTGTCACCGTGTGGATGTGTGAGGGAGCTCGTGGGTGTGTAGACAGCGATGCTGGGTATGAGACCGTGTCACCGTGGGAGTGTGGATGGTGACACTGTGTGAGACTGTATCAACATGAGAGTGTGGACAGTGATGCTGTGTGTGAGGCCATGTCACCGTGGGAGTGTGGGACTGTGGCACTGTGTGAGGCCGTGTCACTGTATGAGGGAGTGAGGGAACCTGTGGTGATGTGTGGGACTGTGACTCTGTGAGTCCGTGCCCCCTTGTGTGAGGGAGCCTGTAGGAGTGTGGGACAGTGACTCTGTGTGTGTGAGGCCATGGGAGTGTGGGACTGTGACACTGTGTGACGCCGTCACCGTGTGAGGGAGCCCATGGGCGTGTGCAACTGTGACACTGTGTGAGGTGTGTCACCGTGTGGGGTTGTGAGGGAGCTCGTGGGCGTGTGGATGGCGATGCTGGGTGTGAGGCCGTGTCACCGTTTGTGTGTGGGATGGTGACACTGTGTGAGGCTGTGTCACCGTTTAAAGGAGTGACAGAGCCTGTTGTGCTATGTGGGACTGTGACCATGTGAGTCCATGCCACCGTGTGTGAGGGGGGCCAGTGGGAGTGGGAGACGGTGACTGTGTGTGTGAGGCTGTGTCACCATGGGCGTGTGGATGGTGACACTGTGTGTGAGACTGTATCAACATGGGAGTATGGACAGTGATGCTGTGTGTGAGGCCATGTCACCATGGGAGTGTGGGACTGTGACACTGTGTGTGAGTCTGTGTCACCATGTATGAGGGAGCGTTTAGGAGTATGGGTCTGTAACGCTGTGTGTGTGAGACCATGTCAGTGTGAAGATGACTGAGGGAGCCTGTGGGAATGTGGGACTCAACACTGTGTGTGAGGCCATGTCACCATATGAGAGAGCGAGGGAGCCTGTGGTGATATGCAGGATTGTGACACTGTGTGTGTGAGGTTGTGTCACTGTGTGTGAGGGAACCTATGGCATTGTGTGGGATGTGACACTTTGTGTTTAAGGTCATGTCACTGTGTGACAGTGTGAGACTGTGCCTCTGTGTGTGTGACCTGTATGCATGGGATGTATGAAACTGTTTGGCAGTGTGTGAGAATGGTGACAGTGTGTTTGACTTTATGAACAGAGTTTGACTATGTGTAGGATCATGTGAGACTGTGACAGTATGTGAGAAAATGTCAGCATGTGAGAGGCTGTATGTGATTGTGGACAGTGTGGGACTGTTGGTATGAAACCTTGTGAGACTGTGTGACAGTATTTGAAAATGTATGTGACAGTGTGTGATGTGAGTGGGACAGTGAGTTTGTATGAAACTGTGTGATTATGTGAGACTGTGTGAGATTGTGAGACCTAGCACTGTCATCCTGACAGTGTGACAGTGTGACCTAGAATCGCCTTGAATGACCCATTGTGAGGGTGACAGTGAGCTATAGCATGGGGGCATGTCCACAGGCTGCCAGAAGAGGTGCTGGAATGAGGGCTTGTATGATTTGTCTGTGGTTTGTTTGGTAGGCAGGAGGCTGGGTGGGTGGTTGGGAGTGCTAGTGTACTCTGGGGTTTGGGAGACTGCTGTTGTAGGGGACAGACAGAGGTTGAGATGAAGGGAAAAGGTGGACAGGGGGAGAAGAGAAAAGAGCTGGAAAGCCGGAGAGACACTGAGAGAAGAGCCCCAGCTTTAGTCCTAGAAAGCCAATGGGGCTGCTGTGTCTTGGTTGTTTCTGGCGCAGAAGGAAGGTTTTTCCATCCTTCTTGTAGTCTCTGAGGCATGTGAGGAATTGAAGAGGAAAATAAAGGAGAGACTTACTATGTCCTCTTCATGAAAATAAATCACAGAATAACTAAAACTTACTTAGTTCAAACGATGTTCTAAGCACTGTGCTAAATGCTTTATGTGAATCATTTCAAGATCCTCCCAACAGTTAATAGGGAGTAGTTACCATTTCACTGATAAGGAAACAGGTTTGGAGTAGTTACCTAACTTGCCAGAGGTTGTATAGGTAATGAGCGGTAGAGCTGGCCAGGCATTCTGATCCCCAAAACTAGCAGTTTGTTTACCACTGAATTATGCTGTTTCTTAGGTAATGGCTTTGCTCCTTAAGGCAGTAAGTTCTAGTGGACAAGAACTCATGATTAGGAGGTTCTGATGATTGTTCCTGTATAGCTTACTCCTCCCTCTTTTTCTCTTTGAGAAAATTGCTCAGAAAAGTCAAGAAATTAAGTCATACCAGAAGTAGGGTGTCCTGATTCTTCGGTCCAGTGTCCTCTAAATCACTTGGCTCTTCTGATGGCTACTCTGTAAAGATGCTTTCTTTGAGGCATTTATTTTGTAGCTTTATCACTTGTCTTTGCAGGAAGGGTAGGGACATATTTCCTTTCAATGCTGTCATCTAGTGGTAAAACTAAAAAAGACCTGGTTTCCAGTTTGGTTCAATTACTTATTACCATGATGCCTTGGATAATTTCACTGATGAAGTGAGCCTTCATGTATGAAAGAGGGGAAAAAAATTCCTTGCTTGGTTATACCATTCTGTAATTGCTAATTATCATTTATAATTGTAAATAAGTAGGAAACTTATACACAGAAAATGTATATTGTATTCTTAAGATCTTTATAAAGCATGAGGGTAACATAATTGTAAATTTAGATATGAAGGACTTGTTCAGTGACACCGCTAATCTCCTGAAATGGGGAGAGGAGAAAGAGACAGAAATAGAGTTTCTAGACTGGTGATGCTGGGAGCTTCAGGGCAAGCCTGGCATTTTATGGTTTCTTTTTCTTCCTCCAGCTCTACTTTCTCAGGATACTGCCCCTCTCCTAGAGAGGAACCTGAAGGAGGAGGACAGAAGAACTCATAAACTCTTACATTTTTAAAGCCATGTCCAAGGTAAGGAAACATTTTTTCTCTCTTCCCTGAAATGCCATCTTATTTTTAGGTTATATGAACTTTTGCTTTTCTTCCCAAATTCTCCCAGCCTAACAAAGTTCTGCTCATTCAGTGATTTGCTACTCATATCTTCCTTTCCAGTAACAGGAAGTCCCCCAAAACCCAGTGATCTTCCTTTTTTCCCCACAGTCAGGATTTCATCTTCACTGAAGAAATAGTTCAGCATCTTCCTATTGATTCAGTGTTCTCTTAGGAGCTCTCAAGAGGCAAATATACACTCATTGGTAGGATATGAAAGACTTCATTTTAGTGACTTGATTCATTGAGGTCAAAGCATATGTTTAAATGTGATTGTTAGCATAGATCTTTTCCAGACCTGGGTTTGAAAGGAAGGCAAGTCAGGAGGACTGTTAGGTGGTCTTAGTCTTAGAACTGGGCAAGGTGTCTTGCTCAAGGTGATTTTGAGGAGTGGGATGTACTGGGTCTTGAGTATTAAAATGTGGATTAGGCTGGGATCCATGGCTCAGCCTGTAATCCCAGCACTTTGAGAGCCGAGGCAAGTGGATTGCCTGAGCCTGTGGGTTCAATACCCGCCTGGGCAACTTGGCAAAACCTCATCTCTACAATAAATCAAAAATTAGCCGGGTGAGGTAGCTCGCACCTGTAGTTCCGGCTACTTGGAAGGCTGAGATGGGAGGATCGCTGGAGCCCAGCAGGTCAAGGTTGCGGTGGCCAGGAGCGTGCCACTGTACTCCAGCCTGGGTGACAGAGTGAGACTCCAACTCAGAAAAAAAAACAAAACGGTGGATTAGCTAGTGCGGGGACTTTTCAAGGCACTCTTTGGGCTCTGAAGAGTAGTATTCCATGGGAATAATGAGGTCCCATTTTAGGGATATCTTGAGTTTGTAACAAGCCATAGTTATGATATTTTAGATCATCCAGATAAGATTAGTGGAATTAATATGGAAAAACAGGGTATTTTTTGAAAGAAAAGAGTAATGGGAACACTGGAATTTAAATTCTTTTTAAAAGGTACATAAATTTATAATATTGGAAACAGTAAATAGTGTGGAATGGGGGCCAGAAGAAACTAATGAAAAGATCAGTATATAATTTTGAGAAACATGTGCTAATATATGAATTCCATAAGAATGGAAAAATGTTTATACGTTTACTGAATGTATAGGTATTAATGACTGTGTACTGAGTGCTGTGGTAAATAAAAATAGACACTGTCTTTGTCTTCATAGAATTTACTGTTTACTAGTTTGCTTATTATCTGATAATGTACTTATATTTTAAAGGATGGGAGAAGGGATGGATTATTAGAAAAAAATTCCTCACACTTAGAGGAAAATACATAGATGCTAAATGCATTCAGTAAGTTAAATATAAAAAAAAAAACACAAACTTCTAGCTCAGAATATTGAGAATGATTGTAAAGAACAGGGTGAGGCAGGTGCAGAAATCTGTTAGTGCAGCATTGTCCAACAGACCTTACTCTGATGATTGATAGAACTGTCCTATATATGCACTGTTCGGTACAGTAGCCACTAGCCACATGTGGCTATGGAAACGTGTGTGTGTTAGCATTACTGAAAAACTGATTTTTTTCTTAAATTTTCTTATATTTTCTTAAAATTGTTTTCATCTGGCTTTGTGACATGAGAAAAATATATTTATAAATATGTGTGTATATATAATAGATACATATATTTATATATGTTTGTGTTTGCGTATGTGTGTATGTGTGTGTGTATATATATATATATTTTGTTTTGTTTTGTTTTGTTTTTTTCCTTTTTGTTTCCAAGTGCAGGTGGGTGGGGAGTAAGGAACTGAATTTTTAATGTTAATTTATTTAAATTGTATTTATTTATTTATTTTGAGTAGGAGTCTCACTGTCACCCTGGCTGGAGGTGCAGTGGCACGCTCATGGCCATCATAGCCTCAACCTACTGCGCTCAAGTGATCCTTCCACTTCGGCCTTCCAAGTAGCTGGAACCACAGGCACATGCTCCCATGCCTGGCTAATTTCTTGATTAATTGTAGAGATGCCTAGTTGCCTAAGCTGTTCTCGGATACCTGAACTCAGGCAGTCCTCTTGCCTCTGCCTCCCAAAAGTATGGTTTAAATTTGAATAGCCATATGTGGCTAATAGCTAGTGTGTTGGACAACACATACCTAGACTTGTAAAATGATAAAGCTAGGATGAAAATTGTTGGTGATCTTGCCCAAATTACTTATTTTACAGATAGGGAAAAAGACGCCAAGGGAGAAAAGTGCCATGGCCTAGTTAGTTAGTGCCTAGACAGATATAAGAAGTTGTAATATGCATTGAGGGTCAGTAACATAGATGATGGTGAGTGATGATATGAAGAGGGTGATAGAAAATGATGTAGAACACTGTGGAGAGACTGCAGTGGGGCTCATTATTTCACTTCCCTGCCCAGAACCTTCATTGGCTTCCCATCTTACTTGGAATGAAATCCAGTGTCTTTGCCATGGCTTATAAGGCCCTATGAGCTCCAGCTCCTGGCTACCCCAGACCTCATTTGCTACAAATCTTTACCTCCCCTCACTTCAGTCACAATGATGAACTTGCCATTCCTCAAACTTGTGCTGTTTCCTGTCTTTGAACTTTTGCATTTGCTCTCCCTCTCTCTCCCCCTACATGTTAGCATAGCTTGCTCTCCAATTTTATTCAGATTGTTGGTCAAATATTATCTCTTCATTTAGGCTTACCTTGACCACCTTATCTTCAATAAACACCCTTGTCACTCTCAATTACCTTTTACCATCTTTTGCTTTTTTTCATAGTATTTAACACTTCCAGACATTGTATAACCTTATTTTTAATGTCTTTCTCCTTTATTAGACTATAACTCCATAGGGGAGGGACTTGTTTTGTTTACTTTTGTGTTCCTGACTTTTAGACTAGTGCCAGATAGGTAGAAGGCATTTAGTAAATCTTTGACAAATAAATATATTAGTTAACAAATGAGTGAATTCTGTGTCTGTGGGTGAGAACAGGATGACAATTATCAGTCACCCCTTCTTTCCTGCCACTGAATTGGTCATGGAAGATGAAAAAAGCAAAGGGCATGATGTACAGAATAGATAGAACCTATCAGCCCAAATGTTGTTTCCAGGACCCCACCCCAGACCTGAATCATAGCCTCTGGTGTTGGGACCTGGAAAAACAAATTTTTATTTGGTTTCCCAGGATTTTTTTTTTTTTTTTTTTTTTTTGAGACAGGGTCTTGCTATATTGCCTAAGCTGGTTTTGAACTCCTGGCTTCCAGCAATCCTCCTGCTTCAGCCTTCTGAGTAACTGGCATTACAGGTGCCCAGAGTGACGTTAAGGCACACCTTTGATAAACTCTGCTTCTAAAGATTATGTTTAAAGTATACCTCTTGTAAACAGCATATAGTTGGTTGGTTTCTAAATATTTAGCCTGATAATCTTGGTCTTTTAGTTAGTGTTTAGTACATTTTTGACGTATGTAATTACTTGTAGATAGGTGTTTATGCTTATCATATTTCTGTTTGTTTTCTATTGATCTCATTTGTTTTGTGTGCCTTTCTTTTTTTTGCCTTATTTTGATGAAATCAGTTATTTTTCTTTGTTATCTTACTAAATATATATACTTTGTATTATTCTTTTAGTGGCTATTCTAAGATACTATGAATCTATAACTCATTATGTACTAATCTTTCTTTCTTGTATAGTCTTCTTCCTGTAATTAGTAATCTAACCACTTCCTGGACAGGATAAGATACCTGTAGTAATTTAACTCCAAGATATTATTATTGCAGTAAGTCCCCTACATACGAACAAGTTCTGTTCTGAGAGTACATTTGTAAGTCCAATTTGTTCGTAAGTTCATCAAAGTTAGCCTTGGTATCCAGCTAACACAATTGGCTATACAGTGCCAGGTACATCACCACTGCTTTTTCACTTGCTTCTGGATACCCTGGACTTGAAATACAGACATTGTTTTACTGTATTCTATACAGTATTGTACAGCAAAGTACACAAAAGCACAACCACTTGTAGAGGATGTATACATGTGACAATGTATGCCAAACATGTGAACTAACTTATGTGATTGGACATGCGAACGTATGTTCACATCTTTGAAAGTTCACAATTGGCAGGTTAGTATGCAGGGGACTTACTGTATTATATTTAGTTTATAGTTGCTGTTTTAGAGTTCAGTTTCTTCCTATGTTTTTGTGTTCCAATTTCCTTTTATTTCTATTTCCTTCCATTTTACTTCTCCCTGAAGAACTCCTATTAGTATTGGTTTGAGTGTAAATCAGCACTTTACTCCCAGACTGAATTACTTTTTCATGAATTCCTATTCTTGCTGGGTCAAAATAGTGTAATTTGAATTTTTTTCTGAAGTTAAGTAAGTTTGGGAAATCCTAGTTTCAATAGTGAGAAGAACTTCTAGGAATCTCTTAAGGTAACAGAGATCTGTGCAGCGTCATAGTGGAAAATTATGATTCACCTAACTAAAAATAAACATGGTATAAGATATGGCATATTTATACCAAGTAATAATATTCAGCTGATAAAAGTGATATTACAGATAAATGAAATATATAAATAATCACAGACATGTCTGCATAAGTATAAGGAAACATTGGAACAAATATATACTAACTAAATTATGATTGCTTCTAGGAAGTAGGGTGATATGAGGTAAGTGTGGAGTGGAAGACTTCCTATTCTTTAACTTAAAAAAGGGAATAATCATGAAAGGTCAAAATAGTGGACATTAATTTTTAAGTTTCTCTAGTGATGACAAAATTGTATGAAATTTATTTTTTAAATCAAATCAAAATAGATACAAAAATTTAAAGGTATTCAAATCTCATTGACTGAGAGGAAAATGTCAGACAGTCAAAACTTGGAATACATTAGTTCATGTGTGCAGGTAAAAAAAAAGTATTTTAAGAAGTTTACCTAGCAAAATCTACCTCATTTCTGCCTACGGAAAAAATGATGTGTACGCAATACTTTTTGTTGCACAATATTTTAAACAGTTGGTATTGAAGTGTTTGAGTTTCAATAGAATTGGTGATAGGCAGTGCCCAATCCTATATAGCATAAGTTTCAATTTTTAGACCAGACTTATGTTCCCTTTCTTCCTTGAAACCTTAACTCACTTCCTCAGATTCTTTGTATTAAGAAGTATTTCAGAGATATAAACATCTTTAAATGGCTAATGCAGCCGGGCTTGGTGGCTCAGCCTGTAATCCCACGCTTTGGGAGGCTGAGGTGAGTGGATTGCCTGAGTCCACGGGTTCGAGACCCACCTGGGCAACTTGGCGAGACCTCATCTCTACAATAAATAAAAAAATTAGCCAGGCGTGGTAGCACGTGCCTATAGTTCCAGCTACTTGGAAGGCTGAGGCGGAAGGATCGCCAGAGCCCAACAGGTCGAGGCTGCAATGCCCAGGAGCGGCCACTGCACTTCAGTCTGGGCGATAGAGTGAGACTCTAACTCGAAACAAAAAACAAAAAAAAATAACTAATGCATATGATTGATGTTCTTAGAACCATACTTTTCTTCTTTCTTTATAGATAACCTCCTTAATATTTTTGTGCATTACTCTAGCTGGAATCCTAGAGGCTGGTGCCATGGTGGTTACTAACCTCCAGTAGGTGGATTGTGGGGAAATCTGGTGTGGTCACTAGCAGGACTCAGTGTATAACTGTTTGCAAACCAGTGTGGCAGTATTTTAGTATTTAACAAATCAGTACAGCTATTCAGGTGTTTACTGTTGAATGTCATCTTTATGTCAGCCCAGCTTAACAGCAGGCATTGCCTTGAGACATGTCAAACCTAAGAAGTATATGCCAAAATACACAGCGGGTTCTGATAAGTCTAGAGCAGATTTATCTTGTAAGGAAGACCTGTCATTTTGAATTTTTAGGACAAAAACTAGGTCTCATTGCATGTTATCATAAAGATCTTTTATTCAACATGCAGTAGTAGTATTTGAGAGCTGTAAATAACATTTTAAAAACTCTCTTACTCGTTAGACATGCACAAGAACATGTTCCTCTAGTGAAAGCTGTAGCTATATTCTGATGCATTTTATTATCAGACTTGGAAATATTCACTATTTAAGTTAATTAATAGTGCTTCAAATCACTATTATTTTGTCTCTTATGTAGCATAAGTTACCAACTGTCTTTGAAGCTTCGTGAGGTTATTAAGAACTATTAGCCAATAATTTGTTGCCTTTTACACATGGTCTATTGACAGTTTTTTTTCTAGAGGAAATTCATCCCAAGCTCAAATAACTTTTATTGTACATCTTTGAGTTCTTCTTAGTGGGTGTGGGTTATGGGGATTCAGACATTTAAGAATACCCTTCTCAGACATTAGAAGTCAAAGGCCTTGAGATAAACTTCATCTTGTGTATGTCAACTTTTTGCTTTCTTGTTTTGAATCAGATAACTTTTTTTTTCTCTTAAAGACAGGGTCTTGCTATGTTGCTCAGGCTGGACTCAAACTCTTGGGCTCAAGTGATCCTCCTGCTTCAGCCACCTGAGTAGCTGGTACTATTGGCATACCTGGTCTGATTCATACATGGTCTGACTCCAATACCTTTTGTAATGTGAAGGTGTCATTAATTTAAACCATATACCTTCGAGTCATTTAAACCATCTATAAGGGAGGAGTTCATGTAAAACAAATGTTTAATGTACAACAAATAAAAGATGCAGATTGCAATTGTGAGACATGTAACAATGTGAAAAATATGTAATACTTATTTTAAAATATGTAAGATACATGATGGCATGTATAACTTTGGCAACTGGTTGACAAATGTTGTCTTTGCCACCAAGCGCAAATTCAGTGGTATACTTCCACACATCAAATGATCTGCTTCTCAACTTCCTGTTATGCTCTGTTACAGCATGCATTTAAGTCATATTTTGCAAGTCACTATAAAACTTGTATACTGTTTCTATTACATAAATATTTAATTTCAGTCAATATTAAATCATAAAATATAGTTATATATATTTGTACTTAACCCATATTGATATGTCTGGAACACTGACCATTCCATTGTATAGAGTTTGGAAAAATGTCATTTTAGACTATATACATCGTATAAGGCTTAACTCATGGCTTGTTGCCTCCTTGAAGCCTTTCTTTACTGCCCCAGTATATCCTGGTTTTCCCATATTGTGAAATTCTCTGGCATTTAGTATGAATAGCATTTTATACTTAATTGTTTATAGTGTTTGGTTATTTCCAATTTTATGTATGTGTTATAAATCTTTTCTCTACCCAGTAGAATTATCTCTGAAACTGTACTTTCCATGGCAGAATATCAAAACTAAGCATAGAAAAGTTATTTGGAAATTACTTGACATGTGTTGCTCAGAACCTAAGATACTGTTAGAAAATTTTGCTATCTGCAATGTTTCTCTCTAAAAACATAGACAATTTAGCTCTTTAACCTAGGCCCATGTGAGGGTATGAACACTAATTAAACAATAATATGTTTATGTCATCTCAGGATTTGGTGACATTTGGGGATGTGGCTGTAAATTTCTCTCAAGAGGAATGGGAATGGCTGAACCCTGCTCAGAGGAACTTATACAGGAGGGTGATGTTGGAGAACTATAGGAGCCTAGTGTCACTGGGTAAGGAAGTCTTCTCATAATTCAGAATCTGCACACAGGACTAAGCTCCAGTGTAATGTTTGGGAGGCCTCTGATGTGCTCCACTAAATTTCTCTTACTTGTGCTTCCCAGAATAGATTCAGTTTTGTAGAATTGGTTGCTTCATTAGACTATTCTTGCAACGTCATCCTCTCCATTCCTCAGAATACTTCTCTTCTTCCTCTAATCCCTTCTATAAAGCCCCCACCTTCCTAATGACCCAAGAACTTGATTTGACTTATAGTTCTGGCTGATTCCCTTTTTATTTCTTATAAGCAGGAGTTTCTGTTTCTAAGCCAGATGTGATCTCATTATTGGAACAAGGAAAAGAGCCTTGGATGGTGAAGAAGGAGGGAACAAGAGGCGCATGCCCTGGTAAGAGAGACATAGGGACCTAAAACCCATTGCCAGAAAAAGCTCAGCTATTCTGAAAGGTTTTAGTTCATAATTGATGTTTCCTAGATAACTTTTCTTAAAAACTCAAGGCCTAGGAAGAAACATTGTGGCAACTTTAGCATGAGCTCCCTGATTTATTCTTTTTGTATACTCTCATATGTTACTGTCTTCTCTGATAACACACTTTCCTATTCTCTGGGTCTGTATGTTACAGCATCTCCTTGTCTTTACCTTTTAGTTTTGTACAGGTTGCTTCATTCCAGTAAAAAAAAAAAAAAATCCAGACACTTAAAAAAAAAAAAAAATTTAAGCCGGGCTCCGTGGCTCAGCCTGTAATCCCGCGCCTTTGGGAGGCTGAGGTGAGTGGATTGCCTGAGCCCACGGGTTCGAGACCCGCCTGGGCAGCAAGACCTCATCTCTACAATAAATCAAAAAATCAGCCAGGTGTGGTAGCACGCACCTGTAATTCCGGCTACTCGGAAGGCTGAGGCGGAAGGATCGCCGGAGCCCAGCAGGTCGAGGCTGCGGTGGCTGGGAGCGGCCACTGCACTCCAGTCTGGGCGACAGAGTGAGACTCCAACTCAAAAAAAAAAAAAATTTAAATTTAAAATTTTCCTTTCACTCAAGAGTTGTTTAAAAGAGAGTTTTCTGGTTTTATTGTATTTGAAAAGACAGTATTATTATAAAGGGATTATTTACATACAGTAAGCTGTAGCCATATAAATTGTATAATTTGATGAGTTCTGACATTGCATACATCCATGGAAACCATTACCACAATCAAGATACAAAGCATTTCTGCCACCCTAAAAGATTGCTTTATATCCATCCTGTTCTTCACCCCCAGTTCCAAACAAACACTAATCTGATCTTTGTCATTTTAAGTTAGTTTGCATCTAAACTAAATGGAATCATACAGTATATACTTCGTTATATCTGGCTTATTTCATTCAGCATACTGATTTTGAAATTCGTTCACATTGTTATATGTATGACTAGATTATTTCTTTTATAGCTGACTACTGTTCCACTGAATAGTATCCATTTTGTTTTTGTTTATTTGTTTACCTGGTCATGGACATTTTGGTTGTTTCCAGTTTTGGACTATTATAAATAAAGTTGCTGTAAAGCTGTCATGTATAGGAATTTTTGTGGACATTTATTTTCATTCTTCTTGGGTAAATACATAATAGTGGAAGAACTGAGTCTTATGACAGGTATATGTTTAACTTTGTTAGAAACTGTCAGTTTTCTAAAGGGATTGTACCATTTCCTCTAACAGTATATGAAAATTCCAGTTGATGTTCATCCACACCAAATCTTGGTATTGCCACTAGTATTTTTAGTTTTAATTGTTCTGTTGGTTGTATTGTGGTTTTAATATGCGTTTCTGGGATGACTAATAATGTTGAGCATCTTTTCATATGCTTATTGGTCATCCATATCTTTCATGAAGTGTTTGTTCAAACTTTTTTGCCCATGTTTTATTGTGTTATTTGTCTTCTTACTATAGGGTTGTAAGAGTTCTCTATATAGTCTTAAGCAAGTCATTTATATTATTGGAATTTATGTATGCCACTGTGGCTTGCCTTTTCTTTTCTTTTTTTTTTTTTGAGTTGGAGTCTCACTCCGTCGCCCAGACTGGAGTGCAGTGGCCGCTCCCAGCCACCGCAGCCTTGACCTGCTGGGCTCTGGCAATCCCTCCGCCTCAGCTTTCCAAGTAGCTGGAACTACAGGCACGCACTACCACGCCCGGCTAATTTTTTTTTTTTTTTAATTTAAGGTAGAGATGAGGTCTCACCAAGTTGCCCAGGCTGGTCTCGAACCTGCGGGCTCAGGCAATCCACTCACCTCAGCCTCCTAAGGCATGGGATTGCAGGCTGAGCCACCGAGCCCGGCTACCTTTGCTTTTCTACTGCAGTTTGTAGTCAAAGTTTTCAACCTTTGTAAAATCCAATTTATTGCTTTGTTTTGATTTATGCTTACTGTGTCATATCTAAGACATTCTTGCTACTACTAGGTCACAGATGTTTTCTATTTTTTTTTTTAAATCATTTTAGCATTTACATTTAGCTTTGTGATCTCTTTTGAGCTAATTTTTGTATCCTGTGTTAGGTAAAGTTTGAGGTTCATTTTTCTTCCATATACAGTTGCTCCAATAACCTTTGTTGGGAAAGATTTTCCTTTCTCAGTTGTATAGCTTTGCTACCTTACCTGAAAATCAGTTGATCACACATGCGTGAATCTAGTTCCAGACTCTATTCTGTTCTACTGATCTCTGTAGGATATCCTTTCATATTGTCTTGATTATGTAGCTTTATAGTAAATTTTGATTTTACAAATTGACAGTACAATTTGTAAAATTGCTTCAACTGTTTTAGGTTATTTACATTTTATATAAATTTTAGAATGAAATTGAGAATTTCTACTCAAAAAACTTGGATTTTGTTTGGGATTATTTTGAATCTATACATCCATTGGGAGAGAATTGACATAACATTTGAGTCTTTTGAACCAGGAGTGGTAGCTAATGCCTGGGGAGGGGAAAGTGGGAAATGCTTCAGGACAGGAATTTGAGACTAGCCTGGGAAACATAGTGACACCCTGTTTGTATAAAAAATAAAAAATATTAGCCGGGCTTGGTGGCATACTCTTGTAGCATGATCCCAGCTACCCAGAAGGCTGATGCAGAAGGGTAGCTTTACCTTAAGCCCAGGTGTCTGAGACTAGCCTGTGCAACGTAACAAGACCACATCTAAAAAAAAAAAAAAAGGTTGGGAGGCGGGAAGAATAACATTTCTCTTAGCAATATTTTGTAGTATGCAGTAGAGTGGTCCTCCCTGGTTTTTAAAACGTTTTTCCTGATTATTTTGTTTTGGGGGGGTGCCATGATAAATAGAATTTTTAACAATTCATTGTTCCAGTAGTTTGCTGCTAGTATGCAAAAATGTAAATGGAGTTTTATATTAACTATATCTTAGGACCTTGCTAGATTCATTTAGAAGTTCTTTTGTGGGTTCCTGAGCATTTTTTTAGGTAGATAATCTTGCCATCTACAAATACAGTTCCCCCCCCTTTCTGATCCTTATGCTTTTTCTGGATGTATTGCAATGGCTAGGACCTCCTGTGTAGTGTTGAATATAACTGGTAAGAGCAGATATACTTGTGTTGTTATGATCTTATGGGAAAATGTATTCTATTTTTCACCTTTTAATTAATGTAGGCTGTAGATTTTTCTTAGAAACCCTTCATCAGTTTGAAGAAGTTCCTTTCTACTCCTGGCTTGCTGAGGATTTTTATAATATATGTGTTAAATACTCTTTCTACATTTGTTGAAATGATCATGTGATTTTTCTTCTTTAATCTGTTAATATGGGAATTACATTGGTTGATTTTCAAATGTTAAATCAACTGGGATAAACTCTACTTAATTAAGAATGCTTTTCATGTTTCTTTGGATTTGATTTGCTACAGTATTAAAGATTTTGCATTTATGTGCTACATTGGTCTGTAGGTATACTTTTTTATAATTTCTTTTCCTGGTTTTAGTATCAAGATAATGCTGGCCTTATGAAAACAAGTTGGAAAGTATTTTATCCTCTTCTATATTTTGAAATGGTTTGGGTAAAATTTCTTCCTTAAATGTTTGGTAGAATTCACCAGTGAAGACATCTGTATATGGAATATTTATTATGTAACAACTTTAATGGGAATAGGGTTATTCAGCTTACCTAATTCTTGTTGAAGTGGCTTTGATAGACTATATTTTTCAAGGGATTTGTGTATTTTATCTGAGTGTTCAATTCTGTCTCTCTTTTTTTTTTTTGTTTGAGATAGAAAGTCTTACTCTGTCACCCAGGCTGGAGTGCAATGGTATGATCATAGCTCACTGCAGCCTCCAACTCCTGGATTCAAACGATCCTTCTACCTCAGCCTCCCAAGTAGTTAGGGTACAGATATGTGCCACCATGCCTGGCTAATTTTTAAAAACTTGTTGTAGAGATGAGGTCTCACTATGTTGCCCAGGCTGGTCTCAAATTTCTGGTCTCAGGCGATCCTCTTACCTCAACCTCTCAAAGTACTAGGATTATAAGGACGAGCCGCCACACCCAGCCTCAGTTCCTTTAAAATGTCTGTAGAATATGTAATCCTAATTCCTTATAGTGTTGCTGATTTCTCTTTTTTCATTCCTTTTTTTTTTTTGAATGACGGTCTTACTGTGCCACCCAGGCTGGAGGATTGTGTCAGTACACAATCACAGCTTGTCACAGCTTTGACCTCCTGGACTCAAGCAATCTTCCCACCTCAGCATCTCAAGTAGCTAGGACTACAGGAACATGCCACCACACCTGACTAATTTTTTAATTTTTTTTATAGAGACAGAGTTTCACAATGTTGCCTAGACTAGTCTCAAATTCCTGGGCTCAAGTAGTCTACCTTCCTCAGCCTCCTGAAGTGCTAGGGTTACAGGTATGAGTCACTACAACTGGCCTATTTTTTTATTTTTGATCAGTGATTTTTTTCAAAGAACTATCTTTGTCTTTATTTTCTGTTTGTTTTCTATTTTTAAAAATTTCTTTCTTAACTTTTTGTTTTAGTCTGCTTTTCTTAAGTTTACTTTGGTCTTTTTCTCACTTACTGAGGTGACACTTTATATTTTTGTTTTTAGAATTGTAGGTTTTTTCCTAATACAAATATTTTAAATCTATAGATTTTCCTCTAATTACTGTTTTAACTGTATCCCACAAATTTTTGTATGTTGTATTTTTACTATCAATTCAAGATATTTTAAAATTTTTCTTGTGCTAGTCTGACCCATGATTTACGTAATGTGTTGTTTAGTTCACAGATGTTTGGAGTTTACTAGATATCATCACTGACTTTTTTTTTTTTGAGTTGGAGTCTTACTCTGTCACCTAGGCTAGAGTACAGTGGCATGACCTTGGCTCACTGCAGCCTTGATCTCCAGGACTCAGGTGATCCAACCTCCTCAGCTTCCTGAGTAACTGGGATTACATGTGTGCATCACCATGCCTGACTGGTATTTTAAATTATTTGTAGAGGAAAAACCCCATTCAGGTCCCCTCCCTCTGCAGGGAGCTTTCCTGTCTTCTAAATAAATTCCTGCTTACTCAAAAAATAAAAAAATAAATAAAAATAAATTATTTGTAGAGATTAGGTATTATGTTTCGTATGCTGGTCTGGAACTCCTGGTTGTAAGTGATCTTCCCACCTGGGCCTCCCATTACAGGTGTGAGTGACCGTGCCTGGCCCATTGTTGGCTTTTAATTTGATTTTTTTGAGGTTAGAGAACATAGTTTTCTTGCTTTGGGTTCTTTTATATTTATTAAGACCAGTATATGGTCTGTCTTATTTATTGAACACATTATGTGCACTTGAACACACGTTGTACAGGTGTTGAGGTGTATTCTATGCATATAAATTAAATCAAGGTAGTTAATCCTGTTGAGGTATTTGTTTATTTATTTATTGTCAATTTCTGAGGAAAACATGTGAAAACCACCTAGTACAATTATGGGATTGTCTATTTCTTACTTACATTGTCAATTTTTGTTTTATATATTTCAAGGCTATGTATTAGGTGGTTACACATGAAAGATTATTTCTTTCTGATGACCTTTTTATCATTATGACATGTCCCACTTTATCTTTGGTAATATACTCTTTTAGAGTATATCTTATATGACATGAATATAGTCACTTTGCTTTTGCATGTTACATCTTTCTCCATCTATTTACTATTTATTTTTACTATGTCATTATGTTTAAAATGAATTTTCTGTAGACAGCATATAATTGGGTCTTTTTATCTAGTCTTATAAGCTCTGCCTTTTAATTGGACTCGTAGTCCATTAATAATTTGATATAATTATTTCTATAATTTAATTTGGGCCATTCTATTGTTTTTTCTTTGCCCTTAAAATCTTTTTTTGTTTCTCTTTTTCCCCTTTCCAGTCTTCATTTGGGATGTTTGAATATTTTTATAATTTCATTTTAATTTACCCACTGGCTTTTTCTGTATACCTTTTTTACATTATGTTTTTAGTGGCTGAAAGGTGTCAGTGGCACCTAAAATGTGATCGTGAGACTAGCATCATCACCTGGGAACTTAGAAATTCAGATTCTCAGCCCACAACCCAGACCATCTCAATCAAAAACTCTGTGCATAGGGCACAGCAAACTGTATTTTGACATGTTCTCTAGGTAATTCTAATATACATGAAAGTTTTAGAATCATGGCTGTAATGATTATAATATACACCTGTACTTTTTCATTTTAGTGAGAATTAATATTATAAATGACTATACCTACATTTTAACTTGTCACAGTTTTATCAATTTAATTCTGTGTTTAACTAGGTTTAGTGTTTCTTGCCAGTCATTTCATATATCTTCTACCTGTGAGTTCAGATTTCATCTTCATGTTGACTTTTTAGGAGACATTCACAAATGTGATTTGTAATTGTTTATTTAGAGGGGAGGCTGTTTAGAGTTTGGGAGGGTATTGAGGCAGCACAACAGGAGTTAGCAGCCTCAATTCATGTACATTGTCATCAGATTATTTTCCTAACAATTCTCATTATCTAGTATGTAAATATGTCCAGTTCAGTGGTAGTAGTCTATTTGGATTCAGCCATTTACCCCTCTCATGCAAGCATATCATTATAATGAGAAGATGAATTAGTGTGATGTTTCATGTATTACTGATTCATTATTTATTCTACAGATATTAAGCACTTCCTATCTGCCCAACCCATTCTAGGCAATGGGTTTTCGAGGGTGAAAAAAAAGTTCCTGCACATGAAAGTTTACATTCCAGTGAGGATAGAGAGTAAGGTAACATGTAATATTATGTTAAACAACTTAAGTGGTATGAAGTGCAAAGCAAGAGGAAGCAGAATGATGACAGTGTGTAATATTTTATATTGGGTGGTCAGGGAAGAAGACTATGCTGAAGAGGTAATATGTGAGCAGAACCTCAAGTCAAGAAGTGCACTGAGAGAATAGGTCAAGAAAACATCCAGGGAAAGGCTTTCCAGATGCGAAACAACAAGTGTAGTGTTCTTAAAGTGGCAATAAATTGAGTATCCATTTGGCAGAAGTGGAGTACTAAGCAAGAGATTAGTGGAAGCTAAGGTCAGAGAGCATCAAACCATCTAGAGGGTTTTGTAAACCATAGTAGGCATTTTGGTTTTATTATAAATTTTGAGAAGCCACAGGAGTCTTAAGAAGAAAAATGAGATGATCTGATTTGGAACTAGAAAGGGGAAGGCAGATTAATGTCTGTGCTAGGTTAATAAAAGCAAGCAGTTTTATACAAAATTACTTTTATATGAAAACATATTAGCTTCATGGATCAATTGAAAATTTCCATTTTGTTGTAATTTATCACATAGTGCTTTTCAGGAAGACCTTTTTCTAACTACAAAAGTTTAACCATAGAGTTCCATTAACAAACATAGAACTTTATGTGTATTTTAATAAGGATAATAATATTGCCTGGTGTGTCTTTAGGTCTGAGGTTCCAGTGGAGGTTTTTAGTTATATTATTGACATTAAAACATTGACTTTGTAAAGATAATTCACTTAGCTTGAATGAGAGAGAACCCATGGCAAGAGAGAACGTTGTTTGGAAACTGTCATATTAGCTTGGATATAAAAAAGATGTTGTGATGTAAAGATGAAGTCTTCATTTTTTTGTTTTTCTGATTGTTACCTTACTGGTTATATATAATTACTGTATTTCCTTAATCAACTTTCTTAAGTTCTTATTCTTTGTGATCCCATATTTTTAGACTGTAGTAAGTGCTGTTAAATTCTTGAACTTGTTATATATTTTATTCATCTATTTTAGTTTTAGACATTTATTCTAATGAATAAATACAAAAGACACTTATTTCTTTATATCTTTCAGATTGGGAGTATGTATTTAAAAGCCGTCAATTTTCGTCAAAGCAAGATATTTATGAAGAGTCCAAAGTAGTGACAATGGGAAAAAGTCATTTTAGTTATACCCTTGAGTGCAACAGGTTGAGAAAAGACTGTGAAAGTGAGGACTGGTTTAAGAACCAGTTCAGAAGTCAGGAGATACATCCTAGTCAATTAATCATCACTCATAAAGAATTCCTCCCAGAAGATCAAATTGAAGAATATAATAAATCTTGGCAAACATTCCATCAGAATGCAGTCCTTGATATACAACAGCGTTTTCCCACCAAAGAAAAAGTACATAAGCATGAGCCACAAAAGCGAAGATATCGAAAAAACTCTGTTGAAATGAAACATAAAAAAGTCTATGTAGAAAAGAAACTTTTAAAATGTAATGACTGTGAGAAAGTCTTCAACCAGAGCTCATCCCTTACTCTTCATCAGAGAATTCATACTGGCGAGAAACCCTACACATGTGTTGAGTGTGGGAAAACCTTCAGCCAGAGTGCAAACCTAGCTCAACATAAAAGAATACATACTGGGGAGAAACCCTATGAATGTAAAGAATGTAGGAAAGCCTTCAGCCAGAATGCACACCTTGCCCAACATCAGAGAGTTCATACTGGAGAGAAACCTTATCAGTGTAAAGAATGTAAAAAAGCCTTTAGCCAGATTGCACACCTGACTCAACATCAGAGAGTTCATACTGGAGAGAGACCTTTTGAGTGTATTGAATGTGGAAAGGCCTTTAGTAATGGTTCATTTCTTGCTCAGCATCAGAGAATTCATACAGGAGAGAAACCTTATGTATGTAATGTTTGTGAGAAAGCCTTTAGCCATCGTGGATACCTAATTGTTCATCAGAGAATTCATACTGGAGAGAGACCCTATGAATGTAAGGAATGTAGGAAATCCTTCAGCCAGTATGCACATCTTGCTCAACATCAGAGAGTTCATACTGGAGAAAAACCTTATGAATGTAAAGTATGTAGGAAAGCCTTCAGCCAGATTGCATATCTTGATCAACACCAGAGAGTTCATACTGGAGAAAAACCTTATGAATGTATTGAATGTGGGAAGGCCTTTAGCAACAGTTCATCGCTTGCACAACACCAGAGAAGTCATACTGGAGAAAAACCCTATATGTGTAAAGAATGTAGGAAAACATTTAGCCAGAATGCAGGCCTTGCTCAACATCAGAGAATTCATACTGGAGAGAAACCTTATGAATGTAATGTTTGTGGGAAAGCCTTTAGTTATAGTGGATCTCTTACTCTACATCAGAGAATTCATACTGGAGAGAGACCCTATGAATGTAAAGATTGCAGGAAATCTTTCAGGCAGCGTGCACACCTTGCTCATCATGAGAGAATTCATACTATGGAGTCATTCTTGAATCTTTCCTCTCCTTCACCCTCCACATCCAATCAGTTGCCAAGACCTATAGGTTTCATCTCCTAAATATGCCTGGAATCTGACCCCTCTATTCACTTGCATTTCAACATCTTTGTTCAATGCACATTAATATATTTGACATGGAATATGGAAGTAGTTTTCTAGTTGCTTTCCCTGTATTCACCATTGTTTTTGTCATTTGTCCACCTTGCAGCCAAACTTGTATTTTAAAAAACTAAGTTTAATCCCATCATTTCTCTCATAAAAATTCCCCAGTGGTATCCCATAGTTCTTAAGTTAAAGTACACATTCCTCAAAATCACCTAAAAGACCCTCTACCAATACCTTGTTCCAGACTACCTTCTGAAGCCCTCATGTCACTATCCATCTCATTCCCTCGATACTTATCCAGAATGAAGAATGCGTATTCGAGCATCAGATGGATCTGGGTTCCAATTCTTGCCCTTCCATTTTCTAGTCCTCTAGTTTTGGGGGAGCATTCTGTATTTTGTAAGCTTCAATCTTAGGGTAATAATAATGTTACTACCTCAAAAGTTAATGGAAGAATTAAATGAAATAATGCATGTAAATTGCTCAGCAGAGTGCCTAGCATAAAGTCATAACCCAACTATTAATGTAAAATAAAAAGATATGATATAAAAAAGCGATAATCTAAAATAAACAGCAGCACAGGATGGGAAGATTGTAATGATTTTTGATTAGGAATAGCAGTCATTAAAGGTAGGTGATGAAGGTATCTGATGCAGTAGGATTGACATTAGATTCCATGAAGTAGGGTAAGATGGTGGCTTCTATTCAGCATGAACATATAGTAGAAAACTTCATTGAATATTTATCGGTGTTAAGTAGACAGATTTTTAAAACATCACCTTTAATAAAAACAGACAGGATTTACTGAGATGTATTCATCATTTACATGTAAGCAAAGGCAAAATAGAAATGAAAAAAAACCCCACAAAACTTGAAAAGATAAGCAACCAATGAAGAACAGAAAATAAAGTGTAGGTTTGAGGTTCTGTCCTAATTCTTGGTGAGTGAATTGCATCCAAACTATGTCATTTAAACTAGAAAAAGTTGTTAAATTGCTAAAATTCCAAAACTATAGGAGGAAAGACCAATACAATAGGCCACAGTCAAATTGCCCACAAACATCTTTGATTTGATATGCATTGAGTAAAATAAATATGAAAACCTTTAGGAGAGCATTTATGTTTTCCAGGTCTCAAAAGTTCAAACTACTCCCTGTTGCCTTACATTTGACCTGTTTTACTCTTTATATTACTTCCTAAATCCTGCAGGTTTCAGTATGTAATCAGTGCAATAACCAATTCACATATGACTATAGATACAAATAGAATAACGAAATTTTAATGGAGCATGAAAAGGAAGACTGGAATAGACATTTTATTCTCTTCTATGGTAAGTATACAGATGTCAGTAGCCCATACGTTGACCTACAGATTCTTTGTACCTAAGAAAATTCTAAGACTAATTTTTCAAGGTTTGAAACATGTGCAAGTAAACATATACATGTATACATTTCTACGGAAACACTGAAAATGCATAATAAAAGTAACATTTCACATCAGTGGTTTTACAATGTTGGGAAAATTAGTTTTCCTCGGTACAAAAAATAATCCACTCCTATACACAAAAGTTACTTCTGAGTAGGTTATCTAAATATGGAATAAATGGCTCTTAGGGGATACCATATTATAACCTTGGAATGAGAACAATACTTCTAAACAACATGAAATCTAGAAACTTCCACCTGATCTCATCCTACCCCCTGCCAGAATCTGATTGGTTTGGCTTCCTAAGAACTTTTTAAAGCTTTTATATGTTCAAAGTTAGTATAAACACAAGATTTTTTAAATCTTATAATGGGAGAAAATTTTATATATATAACATCTTTTTCTATGACGTTCATATCCTTAGCATAGAAGTATGCCTACAGATCACTTGAGTGACATTTCCCTCTATAGGCCTAGGATATGAAGAGGCAATAGATGACCAATAAATATGTGATATGTACTAAATCTCACTAAAGTCAGAAGAAATACAAGTTAAGCTCATGGAGTATCCTTTTAAAATACATTGTTAGCTGGGCTCGGTGGCTCAGCCTGTAATCCCGTGCCTTTGGGAGGCTGAGGTGAGTGGATTGCCTGAGCCCGCGGGTTCAAGACCCACCTGGGCAGCGAGACCTCATCTCTACAATAAATCAAAAAATCAGCCGGGCGTGGTAGCGCATGCCTTTAATTCTGGCTACTTGGAAGGCTGAGGTGGAAGGATTGCTGGAGCCCAGCAGGTCAAGGATTGCATCTCTACAATAAATCAAAAAATCAGCTGGGCGTGGTAGCGCATGCCTTTAATTCTGGCTACTTGGAAGGCTGAGGTGGAAGGATTGCTGGCGCCCAGCAGGAGCGGCCACTGCACTCCAGTCTGGGTGACAGAGTGAGACTCCAACTCAAAAAAATAAAATAAATATATTGTTAAAATTTTGCATTATAAAAGTATAGAAAAGGAGATACTTGAGGCGGAAGGATCGTCGGAGCCCAGCAGGTCGAGGCTGCGGTGGCTGGGAGTGGCCACTGCACTCCAGTCTGGGTGACAGAATGAGACTCCAACTCAAAAAAAAAAAAAAAAAAGAAGAGGAGGTACTTACATTCACTAATGTTGCATAAAAATGTTTACAATCTTTCTGGTCAGTAATTCATCAATTTGAGAATTTTGATTGGAAAAAAACCAAGATTTTCTTTTGCAGTTAAACTGGGCACACAACTTTGTCTTCCTTCCAAATCTCTTTAAACAGGACAATGTAATAAGTATTTAAGAAAAAAATGAGAGGGTTGTCAGCGAATGGGAGAATTAAATTTTGTAAAAGATAAAAGGGAAGTCTTCATTTATGAAACACAGCAGAAGCTGCTGCCTGAAATGTTTGAATGATGGAAGTTTTAACAATGGAATCCAGTGTGCCTAAAGGCTTCCCAGAGAAGCCAGTTGTAGGCTTTTCTATGTGAATGCTTTGTTAGTGTCCCTTGCCAACAACTTCATCCTCTCTTATATAAGTAGATGGAATGGGAACCTTGTGCCATTCACAAATATGAATTCTACGTGATATAAATCTAAATGCAAATCAGTAAAGTAAAAGGGTTAGAAGAAAATATAGTAAGGTATGTTTATAACTTCGGTATTGAACATGTTTTTCTAAAATAGACAAAAACAATCACCATCAAGAAGGATTGATGAAGTTGGCTATTTTTTAAAAAGTGCTTTTAAAGAAAGGATAAGAAACAAGAAGAAAAACATTTGTAATATAATACAAAGGGGAATATGTGAGAACACCTATAAATCAATCAGTAAAGGACAAATAACTTATAAAAATGGGCAAAGGATAAGAACTGGCAAATCATGGAAGAAATTGATGTCCAATAAATTTAAATCTTTGCTTAAACTTACTAGTATTAGGAGATGCACATTTAAACATCAAATATTGCCAGTGGTGTGGAGAAATAATCACTGCCACTTTGGAGGCAGTATAGTTTTAAAAATGCCAATTAAGCCTACTTTAGAGGATGTGGATGGTCACAAAACATTGGAAAGTACATATCCATCAACAGGGTCATGGCTAGAAGTTCTGTGCAGCAGTTTAAGAGGAAATGGAGCCGGGCTCAGTGGCTCAGCCTGTAATCCTGTGCCTTGGGAGGCTGAGGTGAGTGGATTGCCTG
>NW_007252952.1:0-3980 GCF_000164805.1 Carlito syrichta | reverse complement strand
CTGGGAGTGGCCACTGCACTCCAGTCTGGGTGACAGAGACTCCAACTCAAAAAAAAAAAAGAGGAAATGGACTGGTAATATTGACATGGATTCGGCTAAAATACTGGTTGAAAAAGAAAATTTTTCAGAATAATACAGTGTTACACATTTTAAAGTGTATTTCTAATGTATTGATATAAGTATGCAAATAGTGTAAGTTTTGAAGACACCCAACTGACAAATGTTTCTTTTGGGAGTGGACTGGAATTGGGTGCTCTGGTCAAAGAAAGTTATTTGTACTGTTTGAAGTTTTAAACAAGAATGTAGTAATTTAACAAAATATGAAAAGCAAATTGAACATATAGAAACTTAGAGCAGTTAGAGTGAAGTGTTGGCAGTCTAAGTTAGAAACTCCCTTTTGGAGAAATTTGGGGAATTTCTCATTTACTTGCCAGCCCTTCCCATGAATGCAGAGGTCCTGGTAACCTTTTTCATTTATGGTAACAGAATGACAGAATATCTAAAGAACCCCATGCCATTTATCTAGTGTAATCAAATGGTGTCATTCTTAAATGTGAACAGTAGTAGCTCAGGATCATCACATGTGAAGAAAACTAAGTCTAAAGGTCAAGAGACAGAATTAAATCCCAATTGGGAAAAGGCATGTAATAAAATGAGAATTTTATTTTAGCCGAAGATTTGAACAGACGTTGCATTTTTAAAACATCGAGAAGCTATAAAATAAAAGTAAGAATTAGAACTCCTAAGAATTTAAAAAAATGCTGAAAGGAAATTAAAGTCTCCAAGTACATAAATTTTTAAAATGAGAGACAAAAAGGGGCATGGAAATTTAGAATGTCTGACATCTGAGTATGTTCCAAAAGCAATTAACAGAATATATAAGAATGTATCAAATAAATGAGAATCTTTCTAAACTAAAAGAAGTGAATGTTCACTTTGGAATAGTTCACTGAATGTTGAAGAGACTGAATTAGGAAAACCACAACAGGAAAAAAAAAATTCCAGAAATTTGCTTGTGAAATCTCAGAATATTAAGATGAGAACATTCTAAAAGCTTTCAAAAAAGTCTTTCTAGATCACCTATAAAGGAACAAGAATAAGGCTATCTTTAGCCACCCCCATCTGCAATATTGGATAGAACACAGATTAACATCCAAGTTCTGAGATAAAAGTATTTTGAAGCTAGAAGTCTATACCTAGCCAATAATAAAGCATGAGGCCATATGTTAATATTTGAAGACATGCAGTTTACTTCCATATGTCCTTTATGAGGACATTAAAGGATTTGTTCTAGGAAAATGTGAATGGAAAGGAAGAAAACAGCAGGTTGGGGTTCAATAAATAGAGGAGGTAACCCAAGAGAGTGATGTAGGGAGTGGCTAGAATGCTCACTTTGCAACAAGCATAGAAAGCAATCAGACCAAATTACTGGTAGAATAGAATCAAGGGAGTCAGTGAAGACAAACTTCATTAAGAATGGAATGCATTCCATTAAATGAAGTTAATTAATTCATATGAAGTTGAAGGATCTCTGCAACAAAGTGGAGAAAAAATTTTGTCCTTAGGAAGAAGGAAAGAAACACAATTCTCTAGGAAACTCTAGGAAAAACAAAGGAACAGCAATAACACTTTATTATAGAGCAAGTCCTCATAAAATGTTGCATGATTTTGGAAAATAGCTAGAATATGAAAAGGACAATCCATTTGATTGATATTAGGAATAGTCTTCTTTAAGTAGATACCAGGCTCATAATATTGGATCTGTAGAGGAAGAATGAAATCTTCACACATTATTTGGCTCTAGTTCTTTCAGTATTCACATGGTGATAGTAATGCAATGTTATTATTTAAAATACAGAGACAAATGACTGAAATGTATTTATCCTACTTGATAATGTATACTTAATATTTACTTAATAATGTAAAAGGCAAAATACAGCTGATAGGTGGAGAAATGAGAGATTGAAGCAATACTCTGGATGAGATCAGGGCAATAATAATCTCATTGTACAGAGGGGATTTAAGAACTCTACGTAAAGTTGATAGAGCCTGGTGCGGTGGCTCACACTTGTAATTCCAGCAGAGGAAAAGTGACAAGATTGCCTGAGCCCAGGGATCTGAGACCAGCCTGGGCAACTTGGTGAGTCCTTGCTTCTACAATAAGTCAAAAAATAGCTGGGTGCTGTGTACACCTGTAGTTCCAGCTACTTGGAAGACTGAGGCAGAAGGATCACCTGAGCACAGCAGGTTGAGGCTGTGGTAGCCATGAGTGTGCCACTGTACTCCAGCCTAGTGATCCAGCCTGGGTGACAGAGTGAGACCCTGACTCAATAATAATAATAATTAATAGAATAGAAAGTACAGGTTACCTATATTTCAAGTTAAAATACAACAAAGGAGATAAAATATAATTCATTTGAGATTAAATCTTTCCTAGAAGACTAATAAAGAGTATTATAAGGTTGATAAATCCAGAAGCAACAACTGTAGTCAGGATTGACAAAAACCAAGTTAATTTAGGAGATATTTATTGGCTCATGAAAATAAAAGTGTAGAGTATGTATGGTATAGTGTTAGGCTAGATGTAAGTGCTCAGCCTTATCAGAGATTGTAACTCTCAGCTCTGCATTCAGTTGTTTATTCTCTCCAGGTTCTGTCTTTTGGTGGGAAAGAAATGGGATCTGAGGACCTTAGAAATTTTAATCCAAAAAGGAAGGTAATTTCTCTGTCTCTCTTCCTCCATATAAATATTTCTGTCTCTTCTCTCCATATGTGGGAAGAAAATATTATTTGTTCCAACCAGCCACTCTGGAGCAATCATTGGATCCATGGTGTGGGGCACTCTGGCCTACCTGGGTCAAGTGTACATGCTTCTGCCAGTGAGACTGGATCACTGGATTGACTGGTTCACAAAAAATCCCATGGAATGGTGACTGGTTGGATGAGGATTGAGAATCAGCCCTCATAAGGACAAAACCTGACTTGAAATGACATTGGGGTATTTATGGACATTCATCCCACCTGATGTGAATATTTGTATCTTTTACTTCAGAAATATTAATGTGTTTGATTGCGAGATTGGGGAGTGGTGCTGCCTCAGACCTTGCAGCAAGGGTAAGTTAAATTTCTATGGGCCAAACATATACACTATAAAGTGACTTGAAATTAAGATATTTTGCCAGTAATCTTGAGTTGGCTTCATGCTAGATAAAGTAACCCCAGTAGCAAGAGACTGGGTCTGTGATGACAAGACATGGTTGACCCTCACCTGGACCCATCATGCCAGGGGATTTCAGAGGAGCTCCTTTTAAGACCCTCCACAAAAGGCATCCCTCACAGAAGATGTCACATAGAGATACAAGCAGAGAAAGTGAGGCAGTTTACACATATGATGGAGGACCCCCAAAACTCCAGGATTTATTTATAAAAGATTATGCATTTAGTCTTACATGTTTAAACTTCAGTTACCTTCGAAGTACTCTCCTTTTTGATGCAGTACACCTGTTGAGACGATTTTTCCACTGCTAAAACCCGTGTTTTTGTTGTTTGTTTTGTTTTTTTAGTTGGAGTCTCACTCCATTGCCCAAGCTAGAGTGCAGTGGCATGCTCACAGCTACCCCAGTGTTGACCTGCTGGGCTCAGGCAATCCTTCCACTTCAGCTTTCCAAGTAGCCAGAACTACAGGCATATGTTACCATGCCCCGCTAATTTTTTAAAATTTTTATTGTAGAGTTGAGGTCTCGCCAAGTTGTCCAGGCTGGTCTCAAATCCATGGGCTGAGGCAATCCTTTCACCTCAGCCTCCCAAAGTACTGGGATTACAAGCCTGAGCCACTGCTCCCAGCCAAAATAGTTTTTAAACTCATAAATTTTGAGGACTAAAAGTGCTTCTGCTGGTTTTTTTTTTTCATTAATCAGTATTTTTTATTATGGTTTTGTGGGGTACAGTTAAGGGTTAGGTGTACAATGACGTTTCATTCA
>NW_007252951.1:625810-626840 GCF_000164805.1 Carlito syrichta | reverse complement strand
ATTATATCATTAGATGCAGAAAAAGCTTTTGATAAAGATCCAGCACCCCTTCTTGATAAAAAACCCTCGAACATCTAGGCATACAGGGAACATACCTCCAAATAGTAAAAGCCATCTATGAGAAACCCACAGCCAGCATACTCCTAAACAGACAAAAATTAGAACCATTTTCCCCTGAAAAGTGGAGCAAGACAAGGATGCCCACTCTCACACCTTCTGTTCAACATAGTCCCGGCTTGAGCAATCAGAGAAGAGAAGGCAATCAGGAGTATCAAAATAGGAAAAGAGGAAGTCAAGTTATCTCTCTTTGTAGATGACATGATTGTGTGCCTTGAAAACCCAAGAGAATCTGTCAAAAACCTCCTCACACTGATAAAGGACTTTGGCAAAGTCTCAGGATACAAAATAAATGTGCAAAAGACCATCGCATTTCTTTACACCAATAATAAACAAATAGAAACCCAAATAAAAATACAATTCCATTCACAATAGCCACAAAAAAGTGAAATACCTTGGCATCTTCCTAACCAGAGACGTGAAAGACCTTTACAATGAAAACTACAAAACAGCTGCTCAAAGAAATCAAAGATGACACAAACAAGTGGAAAAATATCCCATGCTCATGGATTGGAAGAATCAACATTATGAAGATGTCCATCTTACCTAAGGCAATCTAACAATTCAATGCAATACCCATCAAATTACCAGCAACATTCTTCTCAGACCTAGAAAAGACAACACAGGAATTCATATAGAAACACAAACATCCTAGAATAGCCAGAACAATCCTCAGCAAAAACAAGGAAGGTGGTATCACATTACCAGACTTCAAACTTTACTATAAAGCTACAATAATAAAAACAACTTGGTATTGGTACAGGAACAGGCATAGAGATCAATGGAATAAAACTGAGATTCCAGAAGCAAAACTTCAATTTCTCAACCAACTCATCTTCAACAAAGCCTCCACCACCTACCACTGGGGAGAGGAGATCCTATTCAGTAAATGGTGCTGGGAAAACTGGCTGAC
>NW_007252951.1:465620-625176 GCF_000164805.1 Carlito syrichta | reverse complement strand
ACTTCTACACTGTTGGTGGGAGTGTAAACTAGTGCAACCTCTGTGGAAAGCAGTGTGGTGATTCCTAAAAGCTCTAAATATTGACCTCCTATATGATTCCGCAATCCCCCTACTGGGAATATACCCTGAAGAACTCAAATCACTCTATAAAAAGTTACCTACACATGTATGCTTATTGCAGCATTGTTCACAATAGCAAGAACTTGGAAGCAACCATGCTACCCATCAAAAGAGGACTGGATTAAAAAAATGTGCTACATAGACACGATGGAATACTATGCAGCCATAAAAAGGAACAAAATCATGAATTCCACAGTAACCTAGATGGAACTAGAGTCTATAATACTGAGTGACCTCTCACAGAAACAAAGATCTGAGTATCACATGTTCTCACTCATATAATGGACCTTTAACATCCAATGTAATAGTATAAGAAAATGACTGACAGTAGTGGGAAACTATGGGGGGAGGTGGGATTAAGGGTAGCAAATATCTGTCTGGGGACAGGGAAACACTTCTTATCAACAGGGTGCCTGAATGAAACCTATTTGTATACCTAACCCTTAACTGTACCCCCACAAAACCATAATTAAAAATATTGATTATTGATTAAAAAAAAGAATAATATTATTGCCATTATAAAGAAGAAAACTGAGATATGGAGAGAGTCAACTATCGGGTCTAAAAGGGTAGCAGAATATGCCACCCCAACATTGGCATAAGGATTATTTTGTGCTGAAGTTCACTGAGAAGAGGCAAATACTTTAAAGAACTTTCTACCTTTCTCCTATTTCCCTAAAAGCAGTACATAAATTTACAAAAATGTCTCTCCTTCCCTGTCTACCAGGAAGGACAACTTGATCACCAAAAACAACTTGAGACCCTTAGCTTAGAGAAGGCATCAGAGGATTCTACATTACAAACTTTATTAATTGGCCTTTATCTACCATTAGTTTCCCCAAATTTGCCTTTCCATAAGTTACCACTCCTGGAGATTCAATATTTTTTTTCTTGTCTTGTCATTACTCTAAAAGTTTATTGTTTTTAAAAGATGCTATATAAGCTATAGTTTTAAGCCACCACTTTGAGAATTTCTCATTCCCTAGGTATTTGCCATGTACATATGAAATATACATGTTAATAAACTTCTGTCTGTTGTTCTCTTGTTAATCTGTCATTTGGTACAGGATCCTAAATGAGAACTCAGAAGGGTGGAAAGAAAATCATTTTTTTTCCTTTCCTGCAGATGTTAGAATATAAACAAGACTGACTTTTCTAAAATGGCATCAACAGTCTCTTCAGTCATTGCTTTGTTTTAACTTTGTCTTCACTGGTATAGCAAAGATAAACTTCAGGCCATTCCATTCTTATTATTATGAAATGAACATTGGGCAAGTTGCTTAACCTAACTGTGTTTCAGTTTTCTCTTCTTTGAAATGGAAAATAGTAAAAGCACCTACATTACAAGGATGTTACAAAGAAGATGATTAATACAAGTAACATACTTAGAAAATAATTTGGCAGCAGTACTCAATAAATGTTAACTACCAACAAGTTGAACCATATGTACTTGCCATTTTTAAGTTAAAAATCAGCCAGCATAAGTAAGTTCAAACCACTATTATGTGAAAAAAATCATGTGTGGCTATCATTTCAGGGTTAAGCACTGACTCACTGTGAGTGCTAATTTAACAAAAGAATGTTAGTCACAAAAAATGTCCAATTTCTGAATAGAAACTGTCAAAGCCAAGATTGAAACATAGTAAAAAGGAAGTTTCACTTATATAATGCAGTCCTATTCAACAATCTCACCAGATGATGGTGTTGGTCTGATTAGTGGGTTTTCTCCTCCATCCTTCCTGATGATACAGTGGGCAGGCATACAAGTTAAGTAAAGATAGGAAATTACCTTTTGAAATGCTTAACAGTTCTGAGTAACCTCTCTGGCTCCTTTTCTTTTCACTTCAATGTGCTATCAGCAAGAGTATTGAACTTAAAATGAAGACACTGCTCATATTGTAGTTTAACCCCTAATAATGCAAATAACACACAAACAAATAAGCAAACTTTTTTGTTGAAAAATTTTAAATACTCCTGAGGTTATTTTTAAAATCAAATATAAGTTATTGTTTTATTTTTTCTATCTTTATCAAATTTGTAGAAATATGGTAGTCAAAATAAAAACAAAAAATGCTAGGAATGTCCTTAAGCATATTTTTAAAGACTGCCTCACCTCCATTTCCCCTTTCTAAAAATAGTGTTTATTTGTTCTTATTGTAGTTATCTAATTTACTAATTTCTAGTTCCATCTTCCAATTGTTTAGGTTCTTATTTCTTTGGAATCTTAGAGATGAAGCAACTATCTTGTGACTTCAGTGATCATTTGCATCTTTGAAAGCTTAAGAAAAGGTTATGTTGACCTCGTTTTTCCAGTCATGTTGGGAACCGGCCACAGAGGCCCACTGAGCATTAGGGATCAGGAAGGACCATTGACCCCAAGACCACTAGGATGTGCTACGGAGCTGTTGACCCCATTCTCTCCCTCCTTTTCCATTTGTCACAAGCAACCAGGAAAGGCTCCAGCTGGCTCTAACACAGTCACAAGCTTTCTTTATCTGGTTTTGTTATTTTCAATAATTTTTTCCAGTTTTATTCATATGTCAGTATGGGTGAAGTGCATTATAAATTAAATTCTGAGATACATAACAAATATGTTTAAGAATCCAATATTCCTTTGTGAACACTAAACTCAGCATTTACTTAATGGAAAGGGACTTGATTTTATGCTTGCTCCTTGTAACTCTATGTGTCATGAGTCATGTTCAGGCCCATGAGAGTAAGCTCTTAATGAAAATACTGCACTTTTCACTCCTCCAGGTAAATACACATTTCTTACCTTCTTTTCTTGTATTTATCACAACTTATCATGGCAATGTTTAAAAAGCAGAGATTTTTGAATATTTATTTTCCCCACAGAAATAGCTACTGCATATTTTATCTGTTCCATGTATTGTTGGTGAATGAATTCACCTTGGAAAAGATTTCAATACAGCTGAATCTCTTGCAGACTTTCAAGCAATCTGAGGTCAGAGTTTACAAGGTGACTTGGGGGTTGGTTTCCTGGAGGAAGTGATCTTTTGGTGGTATTTTGAATCTTTGGAAAGGAAATGGAAGGCCAGATATATGGAAAAAGAAGGAGGAAACTATTTAACTAATGAAAATGACAATATAGACATGAAAAGGTTTAAAATTGTTAGGTTAAAATATATTTGGTGGGACCTCCAAAAATGTTAGGTTACACTCCCAGCAGGGGCCTCCAGAATGTTAGGTCAGGCCCACAAGGGGGACAGGTGTCTGGTTTGCAATCCAGTGCCACTTGAAAGATGTAAAGCATTGTACAGAGGTTAGATAAGAAAATATTGTTTATTTAAAAAGTAAATGAGAGAGAGAGAGAGAGAAAGGATTCACCTCTCCAAGGTAGGAGAGTGTTAGGTCCGGAGGGAAGCAACACCTACTTTCCCCCATCTGCCGCTTCACACACCGATTCCTTATGCGCCCCTTCACCCCAAGCCCACATCCGCATACCTCGCTTGAAGCTTCCCAGATCCTGCCACCAGCTGCCGAGAAGGGCCAGACAGGGACCTTCCAGCCCACGCCAAACACGACGCTTCCAGCTACGCCGGATTCGACTCTTTGTCTCCCTGCTTTACTGCCGACCCCAACACCTTCCCCACCCACTTGCTCCTGCACCCATTTGTCCTCTCCGAGAGGTTGCCAGCCCAGAAGGCATTGTGTGAGTACACATCCCTTTTTCTTTGGCTGACTTATCTGCCATTAAAAAATGATTGGGGTCATTTTCTGCCTACTGCCTTTGCCAAAGAGTTCCATTACCTTACTCAGGCTTATAATCTAACATGGCATGATATTCATGTTATCTCTACTTCCATCCTCACTCTTGACAAACAGAATCATATCATAGCCGCTGCTCAGGAGTACCCAGATAAAAGCCATCTAACAGACAACACGCAGCCAGTGGGGGCTGAGGCCACCCTGGCAATGGACCCCAATTGGGACTACCAAGCCGGCCACATAGGACGTAAACATAGAAATTGCATAATACGGTGCATTCAGGCAGAACTCAAGGCAGCATCTCAAAAGGTAGTGAATTATGATAAACTTGGGGAAATAACCCAAAGCCCAAATGAAAACCTGGCTGTTTTTCTAAACTGCATCACCAAGGCTATGACTCTCCACACCCTCCTCAATCTGGATGATCCTGCCGGGGCTACTATTCTCACTACCCATTTCATTACCCAATCCGCCCCTGATATC
The DNA here is from genome assembly GCF_000164805.1 of Carlito syrichta. Classification (NCBI taxonomy): domain Eukaryota; kingdom Metazoa; phylum Chordata; class Mammalia; order Primates; family Tarsiidae; genus Carlito; species Carlito syrichta. Next base: position 620,844 of record NW_007252951.1, on the reverse strand, counting down.
CGCAGAAAGCTAAAAAAGGTAGAGGATGACCCTCAAACCCCTGTCTGTGACCTGGTAAACATGGCCTTTAAGGTTTTAATGCCCACGAGGAAGATGCAGAAACCGCTAGGCAGCAACGCCTCCAGCAGGCTGCTAAAGCGCAAGCCCACACCCTGGTTGCAGCCCTGCGGCCAGTGCAACAGGGTACAAGGGTCTCTAGGTGTCCAGAGACGGGTAACAAAGCTCCCCTGGGAGCCTGTTTCAAGTGTGGCTAGGAGGGCCACTGGGCCAAGCAGTGCCCTAACCCGCATCCACTGAGTAAGCCATGTCCTATCTGCAAGTAAAAGGGCCATTGGAAGTCAGATTACACTTGGCCTGGCCAAGCCCCGGTACCTCCACATGGGGGTGTGGCTGAGCCGCCTGCTCGGCTCCATGAGCTGCTCGAACTGGTGGAAAGCTGAGGATGCCCGGACTCGAGGACCCCAGTTACCCTCACCAAGTCCAGAGTCTTGCTCCAGGTAGCAGGTAAGTCAATCTCATTCCTCGTGAACACGGGGGCTACCTATTCGGTTCTGCCTTCCTTTTTGGGGCCTCTATCTCCTTTCCAGGTCTCGATCATTGGTATCGATGGCCAGCCTTCTGCCCCCCTTCACACCCCACCTCTGCCTTGTTCTCTCAGTGTTGGATGTTTAGTCATTCCTTCCTCGTTGTCCCGTCCTGCCCCATTCCATTGCTTGGCAGGGATATCCTCTCAAACTTGGGGGCCACTTTGACGCTGCCGGTTCAATCGGCGGTCCCACTCCTTGCCAATATTGCTCTAGTCTCTGTCTTTCCCAATTCAGACCTGCCGGCTCCCCTCTCACCCCACCTAGTCAACCCTGATGTGTGGAACATTTTCCACCCCAGTCATAGCCCAACACCACACCCCGGTTCGCATAGTTTTGAGAAACCTCTCTCACTTCCCTTCTAGACCCCAGTCCCCCATTTCAGCCACACATCGTAAGGACTTTAAACCCATCATCACTCGCTTGCTTTCTCAGGGCCTCCTCATACTTGTTAACTCTTCATGTAACACCCCCATCCTTCCGGTCTGCAAACCCTCTGGAGACTACCGCTTGGTCCAGGACCTCCGTCTCATTAATGAGGTGGTGGTCCTTCTCTACCCAGTGGTTCCTAATCCCTACACTCTTTTATCTCAAATACCACCTCAGACAACACATTTCACTGTCATCGACCTCAAGGACGCTTTCTTTACTATCCCCCTACACCCAGACTCTTACCTCCTTTTTGCTTTCACCTGGGAGGACCCGGACATGGAACAGGCACAAAAACTTACATGGACGGTCTTGCCGCAGGGCTTCCAGGACAGCCCCCACCTCTTTGGTCAGACTTTTGCAGCTGACCTAGCTGATTGCCCTCTCCAACCTAGCCACCTCATCCAGTACGTGGATGATCTCTTATTTTTCCATCTGAGGAACTGTTGCGCACACACACAGCCACCTTTCTCAATTTCCTGGCCTCTAGGGGATACCGGGTGTCCCCCCAGAAAGCCCAGCTCACAAAACCTGAAGTCATCTACCATGGCATCCGCCTTACTCCCACCACTAAGGCCCTGACAATGGATCGCCTCCATGCTATACGGCAGCTGACACCCCCAGAAAATGGTGACCAAATCTTATCCTTTTTGGGCTTTGTGGGGTACTTCAGGCAATGGATCTCTAACTTCGCCCTGTTAGCCAAACTTCTGTATGTGGCCGCCAAGTCAATGCCTATGGGGCCCCTCACCTCCCGTGCAAGGTGTTGGTTGCTCTCCGCGACACCCTCCTGTCTTTACCACCGCTGTGTCTCCCTAACCCCTCTTAGCCCTTCTGTTTGTTCACACATGAGCACCATGGAATAGCTGTGGGTGTCCTAACATATCCGGTGGGTCCCTCCCACCACCTGGTAGCCTACCTCTCCAAACAGCTCGATACCACTATTCAGGGGTGGCAACCCTGCCTACGGGCACTAACCACAGCCACTGTTCTAACCAAGGAGGCTTTAAAACTTTTCTTACATCACCATATCACTGTCTTCTCCCCTCACAGAGTCCACGAACTGTTGGGACATCGGGTGCTCTCTCTCCTAGGCCCCTCCAGGATACAGAAGTTCCATTTGTTGTTCCTTGACAACCCGGGGGTAACTCTGAAGACTTCACCACCCCTTAACCCGGTGTCCCTGCTCTCTCCCCTCCTCTGATGCAGGGCCTACCCACTCTTGCCTGGAGGTGGTGGAGGTCCTAACTCCACCTAGGGATGGACTCTCAGATCAGCCACTTCAGTTCCCAGACCTCACTCTGTTTGTGGATGGTAGTTCTGTCTGCACCCCACAAGGCCACCAGCGAGCAGCCTATGCTGTATCTCTGCTGACTCTGTTCTCGAGGTCCAGACCCTTCCTCTGGGCACCACTTCCCAAAAACCGAAGCTTGTTGCTCTTAACGGGCTCTCAAACTATCTAAAGGGCAGCAGGTCACCATCTACAACAACTCCCGATATGCCTTCCTCATTGCTCATTCCCATGCCGCCATTTGGAAGGAAAGAGGATATCTCACCACCAAGGGCACACCCATTACCAATGCCAAACTAATTTCTAAACTACTCCAGGTTCTGCCGAGCCCACGGGAAGTCACCATTGTCCACTGTCGAGACCATCAAGCCTCACAAGATCCAGTGACAAAGGGCAATGCCTGGGCAGACTCTGTCGCAGGGGGACTAACCCAGGTTGCACCTCCATCCCCCTCCTCTTCCTTTCTCCCTTCCTACAACCCCAGTACCTCCCTGAGGAATGGCAGTCCCTATTAGACAAGGGGGGGCCGTGTCACACAGCAGGACTGGATCATGCTGGGGGATCGTGTTGTGCTACCACAAAACCAGGCCTCCCATATTTTGACAGAAGTTCACCACTGTCTGCACATCGGACCTGAGGCCATGTATTGGTTTTTCTCTCCTGTAGTCCATCTAACAGGTTAAAAAGGCTTATCTCTCAGCTTCATACCACATGCTCACTCTGCTCTGCCATCACTCCGCAGGGAGGATTGCGCTCCTGTATTCTCACTCACCAGATGAGGGGCCACCTCCCAGTCAAGGACTGGAAAATTGACTTCACCCATATGCACAAAAAATTTCGGTATTTGCTCACTCTAGTGGATACCTTTTCAGGCTGGATCGAGGCCTTCCCCACTGCCAAGGAAACGGCTGACGTCGTGACCACAGTCCTTCTGGAATACATCATCCCCAGGTTCAGCCTCCCAGCCAACATCCAGACAGATAACAGACCTGCCTTCACCGCCAAAGTTGTCCAGCAGGTGGCTGCTAGCCTGGGGATTACCTGAAAACTCCATACCCATTACCGCCCACAGTCATCAGGTAAGGTAGAAAGGGCAAATAGCATTTTAAAAACACACCTCACTAAATTCACCCTAAGGTAAAACTCGGCTGGCCTGCCCTCCTCCCACTCGCCCTCTCCAGAATAAGGGTGGCTTCAAGGGCTCCGTCGTGTCTCAGCTCTTTTGAGCTGTGGTATGGCAGGCCCTTTTTAATCAATCACAACCTACCCTCCTCACCACCTCCGCTTGCTTCCTACTTGCCTTACTTGTCTCTGCTTAGGCAGTTGCTAAGGGAGTACGTGGAGCAAACCCTTCCCACGGTCACTCCTGACAACCCATCAAATCCGATTTGTATGGCCCTCCAACTGGGGGACTCCGTCCTACTCAAACAACTGTCCCCTCAAGCTCTAACCCCCCGGTGGGTTGGCCCGTTCATGGTGGTCCTCACCACTCCCACAGCTGCCATATTACTGGGACACTCCTCCTGGTATCATGTCTCCTGCCTCAAATTGGCCCTGGCCACAGAGGCCCCTTGGCAATGTCAACAGGTGGTACCTACCTGTCTTCGCCTCACCCAGGGTCCCGCTACTCATTCTAATCCTGCTGCCTCTGTTACACACAATGCTGCCGGATAATGGTTACCTCTGGCAGTTTTTGGTAGAGGAAACAAACACATCTAATGGTAAGGAGACAACTGTGGTAGGCACCAGACTGTGCCAGCCCGGGGGATGCCAGGCGCCGGTTACCGTTAACATTTCAATCCCCAAAATGAACTCCATCGGTCAAGGTTTTACTGCTCCAGCCCTCTGTTTCCTCTATAACCAAACACAGCCACAGTGTAACAAGTTGCCCGAAATTTATGGAGGGTGTCCATATGGTGAGGGCAAACTACACATTATGCATGCAACCCTTACCCAGCCAGGCTCAATATCCCATTTCACCATCTCTGATCCTCAGCATCCCAGGTAGGCTCAGGGGGTCAAATGGGCTGTTTATCATGTGGCCGCAAATTCAAGACCACAAGGAAAAATCTGCATTTTCCAGTCATACTGCGGTGTTCTCCCCTCCCTCGCCAATCTCCGTAGCTCATTTCAGAAGCTGAAACCTCTTTAAGCATCCAGCTTCCCTCCCTGAGTGCCACCCACCTGTCCCTATTTTCATGGCTTTGCCTCATACGACAGGGCATCACATTACTTAATCACTCTTCTGCTGGAAATGTAAGTAACTGTTTCCTCTGTGCCACCCTAAGCTGCTCCCCACTGGTAGTCGTTCCTGTCACGCGCCTATTCAACAACACTGAAAGGTCGCCTAGCCCACCCAAACAACTCTCTCCAATCTCAGCAATCCCTCTGTTCTATCCTCCCGAAACACCTCCCACTACCTGTTATGGCTCTTGCTCCTACAACAATTCTATGTCCATCTCCTCCACTCTTTCCGCCCCAAAGGTCAGATTCTTTTGGTGCAACGGCACACTTGTTAAGGCTATCAACAGCTCCCGCTCTTGCTGTTCCCCGGTAACCCTCATTCCACAGCTCACTCTTTTTTCTGAGGAAGGACTTCTCCTCAAGGCCTTCCCTGCTCCTGGCCGCACCCACCACGCAGCATTCCTTCCCCTCATGCTCGGCCTCACATTTGCCACATCCATGGCAGCCGGAGGATGGGGGGACAGCATTCTCCTGTCCCAGGAGCTGGAGGAAAAACTTAAGGTTGCCCTGGAGGCATCCGCTAGCTCCTTAACATCCCTCCAACGATAAATTACTTCTCTAGCCCAAGTTACACTGCAAAATCGCAGAGCTCTTGACATTCTCACCGCCAGTCAAGGGGGAACCTGTATGTTTCTCCAGGAAGAGTGCTGCTTCTACATCAATGAAATCGGTCTAGTGGAGGAAAATGTTGATGTTCTCCAAAAACTAGGAGACGAACTTTGGAGAAAATCATCCACCAACTCACCTTTCTCTGCCTGGTGGAACTCAGGCATCGCCCAGTGGGTCATGCCATTCTTGGGACCTGTTCTACTTATCTGTCTTTTACTTATGGTTGCACCCTGTCTGTTTAATTTTTTGCAGTCCTGCATGAAAGAAATTTCTCACATTGTAATCAGCTACTCCTGCACCCCTATCTGTATGCCCCACTTCCCTCCAAGCCACCCCATCCCAGCCTCCCCTAAAACTACACCCCCTTTCACCTCAAAGCAGCCAGATCGAGTCAGCACCCCTTATACCAAAGAGGTTGGGATGTTAGGACTGGAGGGAAGCAGCACCCACCTTCCCCCATCTGCCCCTCCACTCACCGATCCCCTATGCGCCCTTCCACCCCAAGCCCACATTCGCATACCTCACTTGAAGCTTCCTGGAACCTGCCACCAGCTGCCAAGAAGGGCCAGACAGGGACCTTCCAGCCCACGCCAAACGTGACACTTCCAGCCCACACCAGATGCGACGCTTTGTCTCCTTGCTTCACTGCCACCCCCAACACCCTCCCAGATACAGCACCCTTAAAAACCCAAGCCCACCCCTCCTTGGGCGCAACTCCCTTGGCCCATCTTCCTGGACCACGGGACTCGCCTGGGAGTTTCTCCCCCAATAAATGCTTGATTTATACCAGCCCCTTGTCCTGTGCCTCTTTCAGTATCTCCAAACATTACAGAGAAGAGGACCAAAACTTAGGAAACATGATGGCAGCCATAGCTCAAAGAGCATATGGCCACACCAGAGTTTAGTAAAGCTGTGGCAGCTGGTTGCTAGAGGTTGAGTGCTTTTAATCCTTCCTTTTGATGGGGGAAAGTTGTTAAGGTGGTCTGCTCCACATCATCATGTAAGGGTAGGTAAGCACAGCTACTGACGTCAGATGATGGACAGCAGGCAGCTGGGTGTGTTAGTCACATGATTGCTGCTATGGTGGTGGGGTCTGACTGTGTCACGAAGGGCTGATCAGGTTAACTTGGGTCTTATGGGTGAAGGCAAATACTTGAAATAAAAAAACTAACTAGTACAAAACAAGCTTGGAAAGGGTGTTGTAAAATAATTATCAATAGCTACCTCTGAGAAAACAGTTCACCTTGGCGAGTAATTAGAGGATAAGTGAACTGCTAGAAAAACATGAGATTTAGGCAATGTTAAAATGGCTGCTTATTGAAAATATTCAATCCATGTTATATCCTTTCAAAAATGTTATTGGAATGAGGTTACTGGCCAAAAGTATTAAAACAAGGGCTATTACTTAATGGAGAGAATAAGAAGCTCTAGAAGATAATGAGATGTGATCAGATAAACTTGCCAGACACTCAGCATACTTAATACATAGCATTCCCTTACTCTTTGAGCAGTGGTATAGATACACCGAATTGGTGTTAGGCTAACTAGAGTAAATGCTCACTTATTTTATTTGAGTAATGTGGCTTTGATGACATTGTAAGATTTATGGATGCTGCCATATGGACTTTACCAATTTTTTTGTTGTCTGTTTATATTAATAGATGTGCTTCTCTGCTAAACACACATATTTACTGGTTTGGGAGCTGCTTTCAGGAAAAATTTTAAGAGAGTGTTGTTGGTCCATGTATTTAAATGACAAATTAGTTTGTGCATGGGGCTTTTAGATACAAAAATGCAAACCAGATTATATGGATGAATTCCGGGTCTCATGGCACTTACTAAGAGATTATGGTTGTAGCTCTTGAAGTGCTATCTTAAAGTCCATCTTTTCATATAAATTATGGATATAGCTAAATAACTTCCAATAATCAGCTATCTAGAATTTCTAACATTTCTTTAGAGAAGTTATATGTAAAGACACATTTACAAAATATTTATAATCATATAGTTTTATAGATTTGAGAGATACTTGATACAGAGATTATCTATACTAGGAAGAATAGCATTGAAGTATTTCAGGAAAAAAAATGTATATTGAGCATTTCTTTATTCTACTGTTTGTATAACTCAAAATAACACATGCAAAGAGGTGAGAAGCATTGGTTACATAGTAAATTAAGCCTCTTCAGAAGCCAGCTGAACTTTGAACTTCCTCTCTTGTTAATGCTTTTGGATTTAGGACAGCTCAGGTTTGTATACCAATTACATTTCCTAAATTTTACTAGGAAACCCAAGTTTCCAAATATATGCACTAACTAAACATGACAGATGGGTCGTTTTATTATTTTTTAATAATTTAAACATAGTAATCTAATATGGTATGAGATTAAGACAGTGGAATTTTGAATATGACTTGAATGATAACTTCATAGACCAAAAATTTAACATTATTTTATTTTTGTCAAATGCAATAGCAGAGGTAAAGTTATACATTGCCTAAAGAGATGTTCTTGGTGGCAAATGAAATTTAAGTTTGTAGAAGCAGTTCATCTATTCCTGTCTTTGTTCTTAGTTTGCTGTGCAAACTTGGCCAAATCATTTAAGTGCTGTTTACTCTAGCTCTTTTTCCTCCAAGTAGAGAACTAGCAATTTCCCTGTGAGCTAGTACTATGTAATCAGTAAATCAGAGAATTTGGGTTAATAAGCGGAGTTTTAATCCTAGATAATCCAGTGACCCTGTCTCTATGGATGGAGATTTTGCTTTAGAATAGGGAAGAGCAATTAACTTTCACAGGACAGATGGCATTAGATTACAAATAACACCAGATTTCTCTAAATAATGCATGGAGGTTACATCAAGGGACAGCACTATTTTAACCCCAGTAGCTGAAAAAGTCCCTATAAATTGATGACCAGAAAAAAAAAATCACTGGCACTTGTTTAAAATTTATATATTTTAGGAAATCTCTAAGTAATCAAAAAAGCATTTCGAGTTACTCCGCTTGGTATTATTATTCAGAGAGACTATCCAGTTTGTCCTCTGACTGACCCTGGCTCTCCTACCTTCACGTTCCCTGCCTCAGCATGAATGAGTTCAGCCGTGGGATGCAAGCTTCAGATGGGTTGTCATGAGCCTCACCCCAAATTACATGCTCTGATAGCTCCCTCCCCTAAAATATATCAAGCACTCACTATTAGTCAGGCTGTCTGGATACCAAAGTAAATGTGGAGCTCATATTTACTACTTTCCCATATATATTACTTGAGATAGTACTTGTTCTCATGGAAGCAGAAAAAGAGATTTTATCCCAACCATTGTATACAGAGGACACAGAGTCATCTGATATAGCTAAATCAAAATAGGCTCACAAATCACTGCCAACTGAGAAAAGGGTCTCTCTGCATAGCCTAAGGCCTTCAGTGGGATTATGCAACAACTTGGAGTTCTCCATGGCTGCCTCGCAGTGAAGATTCCTAATCCATTATAAGATTCTTACACACTAGTACTATGTCCGCTGCATTTTCAGTAAGTTTCTGCTGAGCCACACAAAGTGCTATAGACACTAGATGCCCCACATATTCATTTTATATATCCATTGAGCAGAGTCTATGTGCAAAGCATAGGACATATGCTGCATTTGAGGGCAGGGAATGCAAGGATAAGTAAAAATGGGTCCCTACTCACAAGGAAATTGCATTTAAGGGGGAGAGACAGATAAACAATTAGGTAATACAACGTATTCATTATGGATTTCAGAGGAGACAGTAATCATATTTATTTGTGGATATTTATCTGTGGGGCAGATTTATGAAAGCATTGGCACTGAACTGAACATGAACTGAACTGGATATGGCAAAGGGCAGGATTTTGTTAAGTAAATAAAGAGGAAGGACATTCCAGGCAGAGAGAAGGTTATAATTATATTCATGAAGGTGGGACAGCACCAGATGTTTTCAGAGAATACCTAATATTACATTTCATTCTGTCCAGTTAAATCACAAAACGAAGAAAGAAATGATAATGCTGGGAATGCAGTTTGGAACCAAAGCAGGAAGGCTTTTGAATGGCATGCTTAGGGATATATATTACACTGTATAGGCAATGGGGAATCAAAGTACAGAATCAACATTTTTGCTAGGGGTATTCAGCCCTACCCTCATGGTAGGGATTAGGAAACCCAAATCAGAGAAGTTTAGTGATTTGGCAGACATCACACAAATGAATAAAACTGAATCACTGAATATTTCTCAGTAAGAGGCTATCATAATCCAGGTTCTGTTTCTGGAATGTTAATTTAGAATTAAGTAGAATACAGAGAGATTGAGGATGAGAGAAACCAGTTAGAGAGATCTACCAGAGACCCAACAAGACATAATGAGAACCCAAAACAAGATGGTCATGGAAATGGAAAGTTATAGATGATGATGATGATGAAGACGATGATACGATGATAATGATATAAAAACTAGTATCTAGTAATTACTGTATTAGACAACACTTAAATACTTTACAAATGTCAATATATTTACTCATTATAAAACCCTTGGAGTAGATGCTATTATTATCTCATTTTACCAAAGAGATAAAGTGGTAACTAAGACCACAGATATTCATTGGAAGAGCCAGGATTCAAACCCTGTCATTCTGACTCTAGAGTCTAATTTCGTAACTAATGGATGTAAGAAGCCTCCTGAAGTGAAGTCTGAAGACAGAACTAGATTCTTGATACTGTGGTTGGGAGAGGATTCAAAGCAGCATCGAGAGGTTCTAATTGGGAAAATGGTGACTTTTTATAAAATGGAAATAGGATATTCTGAAGAGTGTATTTGCAACATGTTTGACTTTAGATGCTGATGTGGTATTAAGGGAACAAGGGAAGTAGAGAATTAAGAAATAAAATAGTAAAGTTGAAAAATCAGATCTTAAACTTAGAAGAGATGACAGATAAACACTGGGGGTGACCCTTATAGTATCCACTTCCTGGACATAAGTAAAAGGTTTAAGGACAAAGAAATGAAAAGGACCTATTACTAAAGCTTGAATGGACAAAGAGATCATAATGGAATTGAATGCCTTTAGTAGAAAAATGAGACATTACAATGCTATAGAATCTAGAAGTAGAGCATTTCTTTTTTGTTGTTGTTTTGTTTTGTTTTTCTTTTTTATTTCATATTTAAGGTGTACAAGCATATGTTTGTCGCATAACATATTATGCAGTAATAGAAATTGGGTCTCTGTTGACCTATTTCCCAGATAGTGAACATTGTACCCATTAGGTAATTTCTTAATCTTAGCACCCCTCCCACCTTAGCTCATATTTGTGTGCATAGTGTCTATTACGTTCATCTTTGTGACTATTTTGCTTCTGCATACGAATGGGAACAGGTGGGGTTTGGATCTCTGTTTCTGAGTCAGTTCACTTAGGATGATGATCATCAGCTCCATCCATGTTACTGCAAAGGACATGATTTCACTCTTTCTTATGACTGTGTAGTATTCCATGGTGTAAATATACCACATATTCTTTATACAGTCAATTGTTGGTGGGCACTTGGGTTGGTTCCATGATTTTGCTACTGTGAATAGTGCTGCAATGAACATACAAGTAAAGGCATCATTTTATATAATGATTTATTTTCGTTTGGGTAGATTCCTAGTAGTTGGATTGCTGGGTCTAATGGGAATTCAATTTTTAGTTATTTAAGAAATCTCCGTACTTTTTTTTATTAGTTTACAATCCCAACAACAGTGAATGTTCCCTTTTCTTCATAACCATGCCAACATCTGTCATTCTTTGACTTTTTATAATTACCATTCTGACTGGTATAAGGTGATAACACATTGCAGTTTTAATTTGCATTTCTCTGATAATTAGTGACGTTGAGCATTTTATCATGTTTGTTGGCTATTTGTATGTATTCTTTTTTTATTTTAAATATATGGGGTTCATTTCAGGGATAGGTATACAAATGTTCATTATTTAGCTACCCATGTTGATGAGGTGTGCCCCTCCCTCCTCTGGCAGTTTCCCTCAACTACAAATTCCAACCCCCTCCCCTGGCAGTTTCCCACTACTACCAATGCATTTCTTACAGTATTATGATAATTGTTCAAGGTCCACTGGTGAGTGAAAATATCTGGTACTCTGTTCTTTCATTCTATGATAGATCACTGAGTATGACAGACTCTCAATCCATCCAAGTTGCTGTAAAGTCCATATGTTCGTCTTTCTTTATGGCTGCATAATATTCCATTGTGTAAATGTACCACATTTTTTTAATCCAGTCTAGTTTTAATGGGCAACATGGTTGGTTCCCTGGTTTTGCTATTGTGAATAGACCTGCAAGAAACATACATGAGCAGGTATCTTTTGGGGAATGATTTGAGTTCCTCTGGGTATATTCCCAATAAGGGGATTGCTGGATCATATGGAAGGTCAATTTCTAGTTTTTTCAGAAATCGCCACACTGTCTTCCAAAGAGGTTGCACTAGTTTACATTCTCACCAGCAGTGTAAAAGTGTATCTTTTTCTCCACATCCTTGCCAGTATCTGTTGTTTGTTTTATAAATGATGGCCGTTCTTACTGGGGTTAGGTAGTATCTCAGTGTGGTTTTGATTAGTATTTCTTTGATGATTAGTGAGGCTGAGCACTCTTTCATGTGTCTGTTGGTTGCCCGTATACCTTCTTTTGAAAAGTGTCTAATCATGTCTTTTGCCTACTTTAATGGGGCTGTTTGGTTTTTTCTTATCAGTTCATTTGAGGTCCTTGTAGATCCTAGATGTTAGGACTTTGTCAGATATACAGTTGGCAAATATTTTTTCCCATTCTGTGGACTGTTTCCCTGCTCTCTTGATGGTTTTTTTGTGCGGCAGAAACTCATCAGTTTGATGAGGTCCCACTTGTCTATCCTATTTCTTACAGAATGGGCACTTAGGTTTTTAATCAAGAATTGGTTGCCAGTTCCAATTTCCATAAGGATGTCTCCTACATTTTCTAAGATTCTTATAGCTTGAGGTTTTACATTTAGGTCTTTGATCCATTTAGAGTTAATTTTTGTGTATGTTGTTAGGTAGGGTTCCTGTTTCAATCTTCTGTATGTGATCAGCCAATTTTCCCAGCTCCATTTACTGAATAGGTTCTCCTCTCCCCAGTGGTTGTTGTTGGAGGTTTTGTAAAAGATGATTGAGAAATTGAGGATTTGCTTCCAGAGTCTCTATCCTTTTCCATTGGTCTATATGCCTGTTCTTGTACCAACATCAGGCTGTCTTGATAACTGTAGTCTTATAGTAAAGTTTGAAGTTTGGAAGTGTGATACTTCCTGCTTTGTTTCTTTTGCTAAGGATTGTTTTGGCTATTCATGGTCGTTTACATGTCCATATGAATTTCTGTATTGTCATTTCCACGTCTGAGAAGAATGATGCTGGTAATTTAATGGATATTGCATTGAATTAGATTGCCTTTGGTAGGATGGACATCTTAATAGTGCTGATTCTTCCTGGATGAGCATGGAGTATTTTTCCATTTGTTTGTGTCATCTTAGATTTCTTTTTTATAGTTCTCATTGTAAAGGTCTTTCACATCTCTGGGTAAGAAGATGCTGAGGTACTTCATTTTTCTGTGCCTATTGTGAATGGGATTGTGTTTTGGGTTTTTTTTGTGTGTTTTTTTTTTGAGTTGGAGTCTCACTCTGTCGCCCAGACTGGAGTGCAGTGGCCGCTCCCAGCCACCGCAGCCTTGACCAGATGCGCTCTGGCAATCCTTCCGCCTCAGCCTTCCAAGTAGCCGGAATTACAGGCATGCGCTACCACGCCCGGTTGATTTTTTTTTATTTTATTTTAGAGATGAGGTCTCGGTGCCCAGGCGGGTCTCGAACCCGCGGGCGCAGGCAATCCACTCACCTCAGCCTCCCAAAGGTGCGGGATTACATGCTGAGCCATTGAGCCCGGCGGGATTGTGTTTATTTGGTTTTCTGTCTGCTTGTTACTGGTGTATAAGAATGCAACTGTCGAGCCAGGCTCGGTGGCTCAGTCTGTAATTCCATGCCTTTGGGAGGCTGAGGTGAGTGGATTGCCCGAGTCCGTGGGTTCGAGACCCGCCTGGGTAACTTGGCGAGACCTCATCTCTACAATAAATCAAAAAATAAGCCGGGCATGGTAGCTCATCCCTGTAATTCCAGCTACTCAGAAGGCTGAGGCAGAAGGATCACCGGAGCCCAGTAGTTCAAGACTGTGGTGGCCAGGAGCGGCCACTGCACTCCAGTCTGGGCAACAGAGTGAGACTCCAACTCAAAAAAAAGAATGCAACTGTCATTTGCACATTTATTTTGCACCCCAAGACTTTGACAAAGTCCTTTATCATTGCAAGCAGGTTTTTGACAGATTCTTTTGGATTTTCATGTATAGGATCATATCATCAGCAAAGAGGGATAACTTGACTTCCTCTTTTCTTATTTTGATACCCCTGATTTCCTTCTCTTGTCTAATTGCCCTATCTAGGACTTTCAACACAATGTTGAGCAAGAGGGGTGAGAGTAGGCAGTCTTGTCTTGTTTCAGTTTTCAGGGGAAATGTTTCCAGTTTCTGTCCATTTAGCAATATGTTAGCTATAGGTTTATCGTAAATGTCACTTACTATTTTGAGGTATGCTCCTTCTATACCTAAGTGTTTGAGCATTTTTATCAAGAAGGGATGCTGGATTTTATCAAAAGCCTGTTCTTCATCTAATGATATAATCATGTGGTTTTTGTTTTTACATCTGTTGATGTATTTAATTATGGTTATGGTCTTACAAATGTTGAGCCAACCCTACATCCTGGGGATGAAACCTTCTTGACCATGGTGGATAATTTTTCAGATGTGTTTTTGGATCTGAATTGATAGAATCTTATTGAGGATATTTGCATCTATGTTCATATGGGATATTGGTCTGTAGTTATCTTTTTTTGTTTGATCTTTACCTGGTTTAGGTTTCAGTGTGATGTTATCTTCATAAAATGATTTGGGGAGAATTTCATCTTTCTCAATTGCCTGGAATACTTTTAATAGGTTTGGTATCAGCTCCTCCTTGTTCGTTTTGTAGAATTCTGCTGGAAAGTCACCCAGTCTAGGGCTTTTTGCTGTAGTTTGTTTTCTTATGAAAGAGTCGGTTTCCTGGGTTTTTGTTGGTCTATTTTATCTCAATGTCTTCTTGTTACAACCTGGGGAGGTTGTGTGACACTAGAAAGTCCTCCATTTCATTTAGGCTATCAAGTTTTTTTCCATATAGGTATACATGGCAATCTCTGGTAATCTGTGTATTTCTCCTGGTCAGTTGTGATTTGATCTTTTGCATTTCTGATTGTGTTTATTTGGGCCTTTTCTCTCTTTCTTGGTCATTCTGGCTAGGGGTCCATCAATCTTGTTAATTCTTTCAAAGAATCATCTTTTTGTTTTGTTGATGCTTTCTATGATGTTTTTGTATTCTATTTCCCATATTTGTGCTCTTGTTTTGGTGATTTGGATTCTTCTCCTAGAGTTAGCGTTTTGATGGCCCTCTCTTTCTAGCTCCTTTAGGTGATTTGTTAGGCTCTCAACTTGTGATCTTGCCATTTTCTTGATGTGTGCTCATAGAGATATAAATTCCTCTCTTAGAACTGTATTCATGGCATCCCAGAAATTTTGATAAGATGTTTCTCATTTTCATTTGCTTCCAGTAGTATTTTAATTTCTGCTTTGATTTCAGTGTTGACCCAATAGTTGTTTAGCATCATGCTACTTAGTGTCGAAGTCTTTCTGGGCTTCAGGAAAATTTTTTTGGTGTTGGTATTTATTTTTATTCCACTGTTGTCTGAGAAGGAACATGGCAATATTTCAACAATATTGAATTTGTTTATGCTTGATTTATGGCAAAGGATGTGATTGATCTTGGAGTACATCCATGTGGTGATGAGTAGAATGTACAATCTGTGGTTTTGGGTGGAATAATCTGTAGGTAACTACTAAGTCTATTTGATCAAGTATCAAGTTTAGGTTCTGGATCTCCTCATTGATTTTTTTGCCTCGATGATCTATCTATGGCTGTTAGTGAGGTATTCAAGTTCCCTGCTATAATAGTGTTAGAGTCAATATCTTTTTTTAGTTACTTAGTAGTTGCTTTACAAATGCTAGTGCTCCTATGCTGGGTGCATATATGTTTAGGATGGATATTTTTTGTTGATGGATTGAACCTTTTGTCATGTAGTGTCCTCTTGTATCTTTTAAAACTTTTGATAGCTTGAAGGTTGTTCTGCCTGGTAGTAAGATTGTGACTCCTGCCTTCTTTTGTGATCCATTGCCTGAAAATTCATTTTCCATCCTTTAACTTTGAGTCTATGTGTGTCCCTTGTGGTGAGTTTCCTGGATGCAGCAAATAATTAAGTCATGGTTTCTTATCCAGTTTGCCCTTCTCTGTCTTTTCAGTGGTGCATTTAATCCATTCACATTCAGACTGATTATTGAAATGTGATTATTTATCCCTATCATGAGATTCTTATAAATTTTTTTCTTTGTTCAGTTGTTTTCTTTTGGCTGTGGGATTCGTGTATGTGTGGGTTTTCAAGCTTGCTGTTCTGCTGTATTCTCTGTTGATTCTGTGCTCTGCTGTTTTCTTGGGATGTGTGTAGTCATTTATTTTTTTTTTCTTTCTTCTGTGTTTAATACCTTTTTAAGCGTCTCCTATAGAGCTGATCTGGAAGCTGCATAATCTTTTAGGGACTGGATGTCTGGGAAGGATTTTAATTCTCCATCACTGATGAAGCTGAATTTGGCTGAGGAGGAAATTCTTGGTTGCAATTGTTTCTCTTTGAGCACTTTTAATATTGTACTCCAGTCCCTTCTTGCTTGTAGTGTTTCTGCCTATAGGTCTGTTGCTATTCTGGTTGGTTTTCACCAGTAGATAGTCTGACCTTTCTTTCTTGTTGCCTTTAGGATTTTTTCTTTGGTGTCTACTTTGTGTAGATGAATTACTATTTGTCTAGGGATTGATCTTCTCATTTGGTGTCTTGTGGGGGTTCTCTGATTCTCTTGTGTTTGGCTGGTCACATCACTGGTGAGATGGGGAAATTTTTCTTGGATTACCTCCTGGAATACTTGCTCCAAGTTGTTCTCCATTTCCCTTTCTTCTTCTGGGATACCAATCAGGCATAGATTCGGCCTCTTGCTATAATTGCACATCTCTTGTAGGCTTTGTTCTTTCTTTCTGAGTCTTCTTTCTATGTTTTTTACAGATTGAGTTAATTCTGTGTTCTGATCTTCAAGTTCTGATATCCTTTCTTTGGCTAGATTAATTCTGTTTTCCATGCGTGTCATCTTGTTATTTATTTCCTGGATGAAATCTTTTTATTGCCAAAATCTCTGTTACAAATTCTTTCAGTGTTGCATCTTGTCTTTCTTGAGTCCTATTCACTCTTTCCATCCATTCCCTAATTCCTGTCATTTTCTGGGGTCAGCCATTGGTGACTTCCATTGTTTGGGCTCTATGGTATGCTTTTTTGGGAGTTTTCTATTTGTTACACTTGAACTTACCTGTGATCTTCCTTTGGTTTTTCCTCATTTGTGACAGTTTTCTTGCTTTTCTCTTTAGTTCCATTATTCAGTGTCAGTGGGACAGGATTTCCCTTCTAATGTTCACTCAGCCCTCTATTCTTCCCTTATCTGGGCTCTGGATTTATTCTATTTTGAAACAGAACTGTGGGTAGGAAGTTTTGTTATCTGTTGTAGTTTTGAAAGTTGAATAAAGTAGGGGATGGGGAGCTAAGATTCAGAAACTAATGGCAAATTACAATGCTCACTGAATGTGGTATGTGTTCCCTGAGACCCACTCCTGACCATCACTATATAGAAGATTCAGTGGGTACATGTGTGTACTCCTGAGTCCAAGATACAATGACAGCAATGATGAGCCCAGAGAAAAATAGAATGAAATAAGATGGACAAGAGTTAAAAAAGAAAAAAATTTAAAAAAAAACACAGAACAGCGAAAGCAAAAATCAAAGCAAAAGACCGTTGAACACACACACACACACACACACACACACACACCAAAACAAACTAAAATAACAACAAAGTGAAACCAAAAAAACCCCCAGAAAAACTAAACACACACACACACACACACACACACACACACACACACACACACACGGCTAGCACAAAATGAATGGAGAAGAAAAAGAGAAAGACTGGGGGGAGAAAAAGGAATTCAGATTTGACGCTCACACATTTATTAACACACACCTTAAACTAAAAAAACTAAAAATAAAAAAAAAGTAAAAACAAACCAACAACAAAAAAAAATGGAAAGATGAACACTCAATCATTCACATACACATATAAATAGAAAACAAAAGAAGAAAGAAAAAGAAAAGAAAAGGGGGGGATGCAGATCAAACCCTCACATACGCATTCATGCACAATGTAAAACTATTTTTAAAATAGATGAACTAACAAACAAACAGGCCAAAAAATTATTAAATTTTAAAAAAGAAAAGAAAAACATTGTCGGCTTGTGACAGTCTTTGTAGTTTTCCCTCTCTTCTGCTTTACTGTCCCCTGTAGAGCT
The DNA here is from genome assembly GCF_000164805.1 of Carlito syrichta. Lineage (NCBI taxonomy): Eukaryota > Metazoa > Chordata > Mammalia > Primates > Tarsiidae > Carlito > Carlito syrichta. The sequence goes on along the minus strand of NW_007252951.1, from coordinate 603,108 downwards.
TCCACCTCGTTCACTCTCTCCCCAGTGTCTGGAGCAGGGACAGTGGGGGTGGGTGGGGCTGCAACCCTCCCCTCTCACTCTCAAATGGTCAGGGAGATCCCTTCCAGTAGGGAGGTGCAGGATTGTCTCATCCCCAGGTATGTACTTGTGGGAGGAGCCCCAGCCAGGCCTATCCTGGAATGGAGTTCTCCTTATGCAACTGATATCCAGGCTCCACCTGAGTTTGTCCCTCTCAGTCATGGCCCAGTTGTGTTCAGAAGATTTCTGGGGAGGAGTGGGTTGGGTCAGTCTCAGACTCACCACCGATCTCTTTATAGTTCTTCCTCATCCTTTTCTGGCCACACCTTTGTCTCACGGCTTGATCAGGATAGGGGATGTGGCATCTGGGACTCAGCACTCTTCAGATACCTCCAAAATTTGTGCTTTCAGGATATTCCCTCTGGTTCACAATCAACCCCTGAGTTGTTGATCCGCCAGTAACAGAGATCGGGTCTGTTGCTCCATGGTGAGTCAGTTGGAGCACTTTCCTGCCCTGTTCTCAAGATGTTGGTGGGGTGCCTCTTTCATCTTCTCCAGTGGAACTCTGCTTCTGGGCTCCCTCCACAGCTCTTGTTGCCAGTGTCCAGCCAGGTGCTGAAGTGCTGAGGCAGAGCCTAGAGCCAATAGTCTCTCCCTGCCGCTTCTTTGGAGGAAAACCTTTGTCTGTAAAAAAAAAAAATGGTGCTTGGCTTCTGTGACTTGGAAAGCACTAGGAACCAAGCAGAGAAGTTGCAGCATCAGCTGCTTCACCAGGAGGGCTCTGGCCATTTGCTCACGAGCTCCCACTTAGTCAGTCTCTCCCAGCATTTTCTGCCTAGGAAGAGTTTTGTTGATTTTCTTTTTTTAAATGGTGCTCAGTTTCTGCCTCCCAGAAATCACTAGGGTCCAAGCCAAGCAGATATGGCACCAGCTGCTACCCTGGCTGCTAGTTCCCTAGTTCTCACTGATTCAGCCACTCACACACCCAGTCACTCACCAGTACATACACTCACTCACTCAAACTGGGACTCACATAGTCTGACTGGCTCAGCTGTCATATTCCTGACACATCAGTAGAGCATTTCAAAAAAGGTCTTGAGACCAAAGAATGAGAAAAGGTAGTGTCACTGGTAGCTATAAGTCACTGGTGACCTCTGGTAGTGCTGGTACAGAATAGCAATGGGGTAGAAGTAAACTTAGAAACTATTAAGAAGAGATGAGTAGACTATGGTTTGGAGAGACTGGTGATAAAAGGAAGAAGAGGAAGGAGGCTGGTAACTTGAGAGTGGTGAAGAATTGTGAGGTTTTTTTAACTGCTGAAAGTCAATCATCTCTATAGCAAAATATCTACTATGTGATTTTTAAATATATTAACAATAATATCATTTCTAAAAATTGTACCCACGTTGCTGAATGGGTACAGAAAAGGCCTAAAATATCTAAAAAACAGAGTAATTGTACAGTGAAACAACAAGTGAAGATAATACTGACATTGTTTAAATGTAAGGTAAGGTCTCTAAAGCAAATTTAATTCTGAATTGATCTGTATTGTTTTGGCACATAAATATATCAAGAATAAGAATTAATATTTTTTAAAAATATAACTACATAAAAATATTTAAAGAGCAAAACTAAAATTGTGATTCATTCCACTGTCATCATCAGCCACACTACAACCACCACCAACCAGGGAGATTCTGTCATTCTTTCCTTTCTACCGTCAACATTCTTGTATTACTGCGCTTGACCTCAATTCTACATTATTAGATTACACTTCAAGAAAAATTGTCGTCTTCATTTCATTCAGATACTGAAGAAAGGTTTACTAGATTGAATTTTCCCAATTATAACAATGCTTAAGATGGAAAATGTTAGAACTACAATTCCATTTTTCTGGCTTTGATTCCATCAGGAGAGAATATTGCACATGGAGATTAGGAGAATCATCTATAATCTTCAACAGACCTGGGCTCAAATCTCACCTCTCTTTTGTATATATATATATATTCTAAGGAAGGCTAATGGTAACATCACTTTATAATATTTTTGTGAGGGTTATAGGAGTTAATGTATATACAGTATTTAGCACAGGTCCTGATGTTCATTCAATACTCTACTTTTAGTCATTATTTGTTCATTTTCTTCCTGAGAGATTATTACTGTGACATATTGTCTACATTGTTTCTAGTCATTGTCCCTTTGTGCTTTCTTCTTCCATCCTCCTCTGTTTCTGTCTTTTTCTCCTTTTCCTTTCTCCTCCTCCTCCTTCTCGTTCATTTCCTCTTCATCTCTCTTCCCTCTCTCTCGCTCGCGCTCTCTCTCTCTCTCTCTCTCTCTCTCTCTCTCTCTCTCTCTCTCCTTCTCTCCCTCTCTCATATTTTTCTTCACAGGGAATGAGTATTATCAGTTTGGTTAAAGAAATAAAAAGGAAGGTTTTTTTGTTTGGTTGGTTTTTGTTTTTGTTTTTGTTTTGCTAGGGGTGTCATAACAGAATACAACAGACTGGGTGAGTTAAACAACAGAAACTTATTTTTTCACAATTCTGAAGCTTAGAAGTCCAAAATCAAGATGTCAACAGGTTTGTTTTTTTCTGAAGCCTCTCTTCTTGGCTTGCAGATGATGGCCTGCTGCCGTCCTCACAGTGATGTGGCCTTTTCCCTGTGAATGCATCCCTAGTATCTCTTCCTACTCTTATAAAGCACCAGTCATATTAAAGTAGGGCCCATACTTATCACCTCATTTAAGTTAAATCACATCTTTAAAGATCCAGTTGTGAAATATAGTCACATTCTGAGGTACTGCCAAGTAGGACTTTAACACAAGAAATCTGATGGTACACAGTTCAGTACAGACAGGGAGAAAAAGAAATCTTTTCCAGTATTTGTGCCTATGTATTTACTTTAATTTAGAAGGGAAGAGTGCCACTTCTTAAAAATAACTTTGAATACTGTTAAATAGATCATTCGTTTCCATTTGGTTAATGTCATTTTTTTATCCCATAAGAAAACAGCCAGGTTTTCTTTGGGAGGCTGAGGTGAGTGGATTGCCTGAGCCCACGGGTTCGAAACCCGCCTCGGCAACTTGGCAAGACCTCATCTCTACAATAAATCAAAAAAAATCAGCCGGGCATGGTAGCGTGTGCCTGTAATTCTGGTTACTCGGAAAGCTGAGGCAGAAGGATCGCCGGGGCCCAGCAGGCCAAGGCTGCGGTGGCCACTGCACTCCAGTCTGGGCGACTGAGTGAGACTCCAACTCAAAAAATTAAAAATTAAAAAATTAAAAATTAAAAAATTTAAAAAATAAAACAGATAAAGGAATTTAATGTAATTTATCTGTATTGTAAATAAGTATTTTATATAATGCATTTAAACGTAACCTGATATTTACTTTGAGAAGGTATAATGGCATTAGCACATTTATAACTATATCAAAGATATTAAGATTAATTCCTAATTTCACAGTATAGACAGTGGCACTTCAGTTATACTTTGTCTATAAGGGAAAAGCATATGCCAGTGTATGCATTGCTCAAGTATAGAACATCAAAAAGGGATATTTTTTCTAATGTGCAGCAACTGGCAAAGTGTAAACACAGAATGTTGGTGATTTTTATGTTTCTCTTAAAACGCTGAATCAAGTTCAATGCCAGAGACATAATGCCAGGCCATCAGTTTTGACAAGCTCATCTGATGTGAAGTCTGTCTTCCAAAATGATAAGGGCAAGATGCCCAGAAAAATACCTCATCCCTGAAGCACGTGAACGTATTTAAGCACTTAACTTTTTTTCTTAATACACAATAACTTTGTCACAAGTCTAGGGAAATTATTTTAAGATGTAAATTTGCTTCTGTGGATTTTATAAATGTGCTTTGTACTTACTAAACACCAGGCATTAAGTCAGTATGAAGTATTCCTATTCACACTTTTTGCTCACTTTTTAACAGGACTACTTTTTTTTTCTTTTTGGCATATTTGAGTTCCTTGTAGATCCAAGATGTTAGACGTTTATCAGATATACAGTTGGCAAATATCTTTTCCCAGTCTGTGATTTGTCTCCTCACTCTCTTGATGTTTTCTTTTGCTTTGCAGAAACTTTTCAGTTTGATGAGGACCCACTTGTCTATCTTATCTTTATGGCATGGGCACTTGGAGTTGTATCAGGAATTGGTTGCCAGCTCCAATTTCCATAAGGGTATCTCCTGCATTTTCTAAAGTTCTTATAGTTTGAAGTTTTATGTTTAGTTCTTTGATCCACTTAGAGTTGATTTTTGTGTATAGTAATAGGTAGGGCAACAGATATGAACAGAAACTTCTCAAAAGAAGACATACAGGCAGCCAACAGATACACGAAAAAAATGCTCAGCCTCTCTAATCATCAAATAAATGCAAGTTCAAACTACACTAAGATACCACCTAATTCCAGTCAGGATAGCTATCATCAATAACTCAAAAAACAACAGATGCTGGAGAGGATGCAAGGAAAAGGGATCACCTCTACACTGTTGGTGGGAGTGTAAACTAGTACAACTTCTGTGGAAAACAGTGTGGCAATTCCTAAAAGATCTAAAAATTGACCTCCCAGCCGGGCTCGGTGGCTCAGCCTGTAATCCCGCGCTTTGGGAGGCTGAGGTGAGTGGATTGCCTGAGCCCGTGGGTTCGAGACCCACCTGGACAACTTGGCAAGACCTCATCTCTACAATAAATTAAAAAAAAAAAATTAGCCAGGTGTGGTAGCGCACACCTGTAGTTTCAGCTACTGGAAGGCTGAGGCGGAAGAATCGCTGGACTCCAGCAGGTCGAGGTTGCAGTGGCCGGGAGCAGCCACTGCACTCCAGTCTGGGTGACAGAGTGAGACTCCAATTCAAATAAAATAAAATAATAAAATAAAATAAATAAAAATAAAAATTGACCTCCCATACAACCCAGCAATCCCCCTTCTGGGAATATACCCAGAGGAGCTTAAATCATTCTACAAAAAGATACCTGTGCATGCATGTTTATTGCAGCACTATTCACAATAGAAAAACATGGAACCAACCATGCTGCCCATCGAAAGTAGATTGGATTTTTAAAATGTGGTATTATACACAATGGAATATTGCACAGCCATAAAGTAGGACAAAATTATGAACTTTGCAGCAACTGGGATGGATTTAGAGTCTGTAATACTCAGTGACCTATCATAGAAACAAAGAACTGAGTACCACATATTCCCATTCAGAAGACTCTGGACAATTATCATAATACTATAAGAAAGGGATGGCAGTAGTGGGAAACTGCCAGGGGAGGCAGCAAGGAAGGCACACCTTATTAGTAAGGATACCTAATCTCAAATTAGATGAAGTGGGGACCAAACTTTACCTGTACAATGACCATCAGTAAGGATACCTAATCTCAAACTAGATGAAGTGGGGACCAAACTTTACCTGTACAATGACCATTTGTATACCTAACCCTGAATTGTACCCCACATCTTTAAAATTTAAATTTAAATTTTAAAAAGTATCACTTTAACCTATACTGGGAAAAATAATCTTTGATCTAACCTTTAAAGTATTCTATTATTTAATGGAAATTAAATTTAATTTATAATTTTTTTGCATTATATTTGACCTTGTTAAGTATCATATACTAAAGAATATCAACATCAAATACTGAGCTGTACTAAGAGAAGTCATAGAATATGTAATTCTTGATGGCTGTTTATTAGTGTCAAAAGAGAATTTGGCACAAAAGAAATGTAAACAAACAAAGCAAATGTAAAGATCATATTTTAAAGATCATATTTTGGAAACTGGGCTCGGTGGCTCAGCCTGTAATCCCGCACCTTTGGGAGGCTGAGGTGAGTGGATTGCCTGAGCCCACGGGTTCGAGACCCACCTGGGTAGGCAAGACCTCATCCCTACAATAAATCAAAAAATCAGCCGGGCGTGGAGTGCATGCCTGTAATTCCGGCTACTTCGAAGGCTGAGGCGGAAGGATCACCGGAGCCCAGTGGTTCGAGGCTGCGGTGGCCAGGAGCGGCCACTGCACTCCAGTCTGGGTGACAGAGTGAGATTCCAACTCAAAAAAAAAAAAAAATCATATTTTGGGATGATAGATTTTAAAGTGTTGAATATTCACCGAGTCTTTTTTAAAAAATATAAAGTTCATAATTTTATCTATTTTCTTTATTCATAAAATTATTCTAAATTTAAGTAGAAAAAAGTTAATATCAAATAATATTAGATAAAGATAAATTCAACTAGAAATTTACTCAACAGTTTCATGCAATAAAACTTACTTTTGTTAATTTAACTGTACTGTTAGAAATTTCAATCAAGTTACACATTCCCTAAATAATAATTGAATATTGAGAGCTCAATTAGCAAAATAGATAAATTATTTAGTAGAAGAATAATTCCTTCATAACCACTTTATCTTATTTCTCCAGTTTTTTCACTAGCACTGAAGCTTTTCAAAGTAATTGAACTCTCCAAATGAGTAGCAGGAGAAGTCACTTTTACTGACAGGTAGTGATCAGTCAAAATGGGATTTCCAAGGTAAAAAGTATCTGACTCAATCACATTCTTGATGTAGCCATGCAGTTTTGCAGTTAGTCTTGTTGAGTCAACTATTGAGCAAATAAATAAAAGTGGAGAAGGGATATGGGAGATGGAGGTAAAGAGAGAGTAGGAGGAAGAGGAGCAGAGACAAGAAAAGAGGCTATACAGCAAATCCAGTGGAATTCAAATACCCACAGCAAAATAAAATGTGGACAGGAACTGAGAGTAATCCATTGGCCTTCCCTTGCACATTCTCCAGCCTTGCTGGACTGCTAATATTTATAGAAATGGCATACAATACTCATGTGTACGTATTGCCAAAAGGCAGAATTGAGCCCCTCTGGAAGCACTTTTTAATCAGCAACTACGCTCAGGAAAAAGGATAGCACGTTCAAGCATCCTAGCTATTGATTTGAACTCACTCTCTGATTTATAATAAGCTGGTAACAAGCTAGTAATAAGCTAGTAACCTGGAAGTTTGTGTTGTGCAGGATTATTTCCCCAGATATTCCAGTAGGCGCAATCTCAGCAAGCGGAAAGTTTGGAAAGTTTTTCCTTCCCATATTCCACACCTGAATTCAGACTAACTTGATACCTTACCAAGGATAGACTATATGGGAATGATTGTAGCAGTGACCCTGATATATTAAATTTAGAATAATTACAGGTAGTTCTTGGTTCCAAATAATTTTTTTATGACTATCTACTTATACACACACACACACAAACACACACACACACGCACTCATTTATATTAGACATTTAAATAAACGCATACTTTGTTTATTCAATATCCATCTATTAAACATTTCTAGGTGTCAGGAAATGTACTAGTTGCTAGGAATAAATTAATTGAACATGACTCCTATCTTCAAAAGAGGTAAAAGGGAAAGGGAAATAAAATTTATTTTCACCTGGTATATACCTAATATATGTGATACAATAGCACTGTGAAGTTAGTACTATTTTCCCCATTTTACTAATAAAGAAACAAAGATTCAAGAAAACTCGCTGGTTGTTTAATGTCAATTACCCAGTTAGAAGTAGCAAAATCAGTATCTAAACCCAGGTCTGTCAGACTACAAATTTCAGTCTCTCTTTGTCTATGTTGCTGCACGTTTAAGCAGGAAAGGTCAAAAAAACACTTGCAATAAAACGTTTAATGTAATATAATGACAATGTGTAGAATGTAAAGTAATGCTAGAAACAAAGAGTAGTAAAAATTCTACTTTGGGTAAAGGAAAGGAGAAAAGGTCCCAGAAGACTTCTCCAAACATGCAAGACTTGAGCAATGTGTTTAAGAATGAACAGAAGTTCTCTAGTGAGTACTGATGTACAAAGCGTTGTGCCCCTATAAGACCCTTTACAATCCCTAAAATACACTACACTCTTCTTCCTCTTTTCTCTGTTTCCATGCTGTGTGACTTGCCAGACACATTTTGTCCTCTTTGTCTGCCTGGTGAATCCCTAGAATTTAATCTAATGAAACATAAGATGTGGGAATTTACAGATATTTGTTCAATGATTTATTCATTCAGCAAATATGTATGAGTTCCTACTTATATATAAGTATAATATATACTTATATATATATTCCTACTTGAATATTTAGAGGCAAAACCAATAGATCTTGACGTGTGAATTAGGGATATAAAAAACTAAAATGATCCTTACAATACACTACATTAAAGAGAAGCACAAGAGTATGAGAGAGCAGTGGAGGACACCGAAGGAAGCGTCCCAAAGGATACCTTGGTCTATGTCTTAAAGGCTGACTGGTAGTTGATATGTAGAGAAAATAATTAAAATAAACAAAAAAACTAGCATCTTGGTGTGCTTTGTATTGTTGAAAAACGTCATTAAAATCTTGGCAGCATTGCAGTAAATTGTTAATTGTGTAATAAACAAAAGAGCTAATGAAGTGTAAGAGACCAGCAAAGGGACATACCAGTAACAGTCCTGTAGTGTAACTCCTATCTTCCACATGCATCAGCCAGGAGAAATTTGACAGTGATGTGTTCATTGGCAGAAAGATAATTCTGAACAGACTCAATTTAATAACAATATCGATCTCCTGATACAATCTGCAAATGAAGGGAAATTTAGCTGATTGGCATCAAAGAGGGGAAATAATTACAACTACATTGACAACGGGAATGATAACTCTATTTTGACCTAAAATATAAGCTGATGTAAAGAAGAACTTTTCTGGAACTACTTAGCCCAAAAGGATATTTGCTCCAGGTTCTGGAATCCTCTCTATTTCTCTCTATCTCAGTACAAGCACACACATATCTTTCTTTCTTCATATTCACTGAATTATTGCAAACAATAAAGTAGCAAGTGTATTATTCCAAGCCTGGTTCTGAGCTGACAGTATCATTGATTTCTTTACTTTCCAATTTTCATGACCTGAGATATTAGCATTCACTTTCCAGCTAAATGGTCCTCTTCAGTATATACTGTACATGTTTTTAGAAGTAATGAAGTCTTCTTTTAAAAATTCAGTAGTAAAATTAAAATAAGTAACATTTAAAGAACATTAACTTGTTCCAGGACTTCTACTTGTTTTCATTATTTTAATCCAATCAACCTCATTAGATAGGCACTATTATTATCCCCTTTCTACAAATAAGAACTTGAGCTACAAAACAGTTAAATGCTTTGCCATAGTGGCCATATTTCAAAAAGGAAAAAAATAATCAGAAAAATGTTAGCCACTTTTCATTGCTTTTCGGAGCACTAAGTTTACTGAAGAAACATATAGTGACATTTGTCTTTTTAAGAGGTTGAAAGGACAATCTTACAAAAGAATAAATATAGGAAAAACATTGAGAAAAATGACAAACAGTATTCTGGAAAGATAGACAATTCATATCCCATTTACAATAATTTCCTTTGAATTTATCTTATCACAACTTAATTTCAAGAATTTTGATTTTTGATATTGCATAGTCTCAAATATCTTTTGGCTTTTACATCTGAATTATAAGAACAAGCCTGTAATTCACCCACCTTTGCAGCTAAACATAGCCTCTCACTGAAATGTTTCACCTTTAGATTTAGGTTTTCAACTATTATGGTCCTAATTCCAGTTTTTAGGGTTTTTGTTGTTGTTGTTTGTTGTTGTTGTTTTGTTTGGTTTTGTTTTTTGGTAACAAGCATTATCCTATTTTTCAAGTCAAGCACTTTTTCAAATACGAGTACAAATTTATTTGCAAAACACTTGTGTGTTGTAAGGATGATGACATCACAAATTACATTCTTTATTTCATAATAAAATTGCCTCTACAGGCAGGGCACAGTGGTTCACATCTGTAGTCCCTGCATTTTGGGACGCTGATGCGGCAGGATTGCTTGATCTCAAGAGTTTGAGACCAGCCTGAGCAATACAGAGAGAACTTGTCTTCACAAAAAAATCAGTCAAGTGTGGTGATACATGTCTGTAGCTTCAGCTACTTGGAAGTTTGAGGTGGAGGATCACATGAGCCAAGGAGGTCGAGGCTGCAGTAAGCCACGAATGAGCCACTGCATTCCAGCCTGAGCAACAGAGTGACTTTGACTAAAAAAAAAAAAAAAAATCACTCTGTATTCACTGTCTCTGTCTATATTAGCAAAGCAAGATATAGACACAAATCAATCACTAAAATGGAAAAGGAGGAAAGAATAGCACATAAGAGTTAGGAAGACCTAAATTAGCAATACTTGAATAAAATGCATATTTTTCTTTAAATATCTGGATAATTCCCTGAAATATTTGTTTTCTTTGCTGGTGTATACCTGTCCATATCTCTAAGAGCATTTTACATAATCTTCATTAAACACCAGTGATGAGCATTCATTATTTATACTTATTTTTCGGATGCTTAAAGCATAAAAGGTTGAAATGTAAGGCCTCAATTTTAGGATTTTGGAAGAAAAATGTAGCTAAGGCCTCTAATTGAATAAGAGGTTTATTTTATAATATGATATTTTAATAACAAGACACCTGTTTGTTTATAGAAAACTGTTCAATTATTAACCAAATGTTAAGCAACCGACACAGAATTTTAAATCTGGGAGAACTGCCACAAAAAATTGAAGCTAAATACAATGCTAGTATATTTTCCCTTATAATTTTAACACTGAAGTATATTATATGTCCCCCTCAATATCTTCTACATGAATACAAAGGCTCACATTTCTACTGATGTTCTTCAGAATTGCAAACTAAGACATGTTAGTTGGCAGCTTCCCAGAAAGATGAAAGAGACTTTGCAGCCCAAGCTGTGCACCTGGCCAGATTCCAGGTGAAAGGTTTTTTCCTGAGATGTGGCTGAATCAGTAAAGAATAGCCTAAAGGCAGTAAAAGAGAACAGCAATTAAGTAAAATGTAGTCAAATGACAGAAGATTAAGGGACAACATAATATTTGATCTCTAATTTTATATTAGATTTATTAGTTATGAAAATATGGTTCCTTGATTGTGTTTGTTGTATTTATGTTCAGAAATGATCCAGAGGAATGAGAATTGTGTGTTACAATAAAACTCAATGAGCAATACATTTCTTCAACATCCTTTCCTTTTAGAATGAAGCAGTATTCATTCTGAGGAGCAAAATAAGTTTACAGGAATAAGCCTGTGATACCAACAAAGAGTTTGTCTTCATTTTCCAAAATATTTTTTAAAAATTATCAACATGTGTATTAGAGCTTTCCAGAGAAAAAGAACTAATTGATAGATAGATAGATAGATAGATAGATAGATAGATAGATAGATAGATAGATAGATAGGCAGACATATATATGTATACACACACACATATATATATAATATATATGTTGTATATATATTATAAGGAATTGTCTCACATGATTATGGAAGCTGACAAGTCCCAAGATCTGCAGTCATCAAGCTAGGGACCCAAAAGAGTCAACAATATAGTCCTAGTCCAGGTCATGACAACCAGGAGAGCCAATGGTGTAGCTCTATTCTGAAGGCCTCCAAGTTTGATACCCATAGAGAGCTGATGTTTCAGTCTGAGTCCCAAAGACAGGAGAAAACTAATGTACCAACTCAAGGCAATCAGACAGAAGGAAATTTTCTCCAACTTGCAGGATGGTCAGTGTTTTGTCTGTTCAGGTCTTCAATGACTTGGATGAGTTCCTCCCACATTAGAGAGGGCAATCTTCTTTACTCAGTCTACTATTTCAAATGATAATCTCATCCAGAAAAAATGCTCACACACACCCCCAGAATAATGTTTAACCAAATGTCATTTAAGGATCACTTTGTATTTTTCTAAATATTTATGAACAATTTATTTAAAATGTGCCAAAAATTCATGTTCAGTTTACACATCTATAATTGCTAGAGTTTAAGCAATAGAACAGTCCAATTACAAATAAAAGAAAAAGATATAAATTTGGATTTGAATAGGAAGGCAGTCCAACACCCAAATAACTAACATGAAGAAGCTGCTAATAGTCCTCTGAATGTCTGTCTTCTGTTTCACTCTTAGAATATTAAGAACTTAATGTTTAGCTCAGCATTTTCTGTACAGAATAAAAACTAAATTCTTCCTTATTATTACTTGCAGCAATAGTATACCATTGACTAAGATTTGCCATAGAAATAAGGAGGAAGTAAGTTGTGTCATTTCAAGGTTATATTTTTAAAGGGAGGGACATGTCCTTTTCCTTTGCCTTCTTCCATCCACTGCTTGGAACATAATCATAGTGGTGAATCATATTGGACATCATAGATGATGGCAGCATCCTGGCAGAGCATCAAGATAGAAGAAACATCTCTGAAAGGCTGCAAGGAGCAGGGTCATTACATCCACCATGAGACATTTCCCTGCAAACTGTTTCATGTCCGAGAAAATGAACTGCTCTCAGTTTAACTATTGTTTTTTGAGTTTCTGCTACTTCCAGCTGTACTTGTATTTTAACCAACACAATAATTTTGATCTTTAATTTATTTTTCTAACCAATCACGAGTTTGATCAAGGTCAGTGGATACTCATAGGAATACTGCATGTGTGAATTTCATCAATCCTGGATGCGCAATGAAAAAAATAGTGGAAAGATTTGAATACAATATCTGAGTGTTTACCCATTGAAAGTGCGTAGGCATTATTCTATTATCTTCTCACTTTAGATCACTTTGGAGGTTTTCCTATTCTTCCTAGCATATTTCTTCAGAAGATAAACACAAAGGAATTCCTTTTTTTTTACTATTATTACTGTTAGCACATAAAGTATTTATTAAATTTAAAATGTTTAAAATGTCAAAACTATGAATTTTTAATGGTTATCATTATCATTTTGCATATTTTTAAAATTGAGACTAAAAGAGGCTAAATAATATGTAAGTTCATCCATTAGAAAGTTTCAAATGCATTCAAGACAGACTCTTAGATCTTGACTCCTGAATCCTAGGTTTTCCTTGTTCTGAAGAACGCCTCGAAAATATACTTTTACAAATTTTGAAAAATGTTTATGAGCCTCAATTCAGTCTCAAGAATTGCTTCCTACTACTAGTCATTGATGAATATGCCTTCTGTTTTACTGGATGTGATACTTTATGTTCATCAAGATGCTAACTATAAGGCAGGGTGTGTACCTCACACCTATAATCTTAACATTTTGGGAGACCAAGGCAAGAGAATTACTTGAGCCCAAGAGTTCAAACATACGAAATATAGTGAAACCTCATCTCTACAAACATTTTTTTTTTTAATTAGCCGAGCATGGTGCCACAAACCTGTAATTGCAGCTAATCAGGATGCTGAGGCGGAAGGGTCACCTGAGGCCAGGATGTTGAGGCTGAGGTAAGCTGTGATCATGCTATTGCCCTCCAGCCTGGGTGACAGAGTGAGACCTCAACTCAAAAAAAAAAAAAGGTGCTCACTATACATATAAATCCTATATATTTAAATGATTTAATTGTGTTCTACCCTTGACCTCCTCTTATCCCCAATACTAAGATTAAAATTAATAGAGGATATCACAAAAGAAATTGCAGATATAATTATCTACATAAAAGTATAAATTTTATTCATTATCAATATCTAAAATACAGGCAAACAAGAAAAAAATTACTATTTTAATATTTGCATTTAAAATATTTGCATTAAAATGGCCAAAAGTGTGTCAATATCTATAATATATAAATAGCTCAATTAAATGAATGTTTAAAAAAAAACAAAGATCCTTAAGGATAAATGGGCAAAAGAATGAACAGATGCTATATAAAACAGGACATCAGCTTGTGAAAAAATATTTACACAACATAGTAGGAACTTCTGGTTTCTGCCCATATGGCGACTTAACATGGGGCTTCTGGTTCCCTCTATAAAATTAACCCTAGAATAACCATAGAAATGGGAAGGAAAAATGTATTGTAGATGCAAATCTTTCTATTGAGATGTTAAAGCTGATTTAAATGATATGTTGAGGGAAACCTTTACCTGAAGCTTGGAGCAGAGAACAACTGGAGGAGCAGCAAGAGGACGTGTTAGAGAAAAGCTTTGTAAATACTGCTCTAACCTCTCCTCTGTGTTTGAGACAATCATTTTCCAAGCCTTCATCAGAAAAACCAGTGTCAATCATTCATATTGCTAATGCAGATGTTCCAATGTATTATCAGGAGACTGCCAAAGTCCTGTAGTCTGTACAAACAGGTGCCCATAAAGCAGCTGCCCCCCAACTTGTCACTTTTACACACCCTGCAATCCAATCACCCAGGACGAGTGAGTTACAACCTAGGAAGACAGTCTCCTAATGCTGCTACTCTCCAAAGCATTACAGGAGGCAGAACAGAGATGGTATATGCAGTGCCTTGGAAGAAAATGAGGATAATCAAGACTCGGTTCCTCTGCTCTCCCCTCCTAGCCAGACTAGCAAACATTGGAAATTGACCTTCAACTCACCCTCAGTTCACATTACTAGACAGAGGAGCTTATCCCCTAAGAGACAATGAGTTCACAAGTCAAAATAAGAAGTATCAGTGGCCCAATGAATTTTTTTAATTAGATAAAATATGTTGTCTTGTGTGCTCAAGGTGCTATAACAAAATATTATAGATTGAGCAGCTTATAAACAACAGAAATTTATTTCTCACAGTTCTGGAGTCTGGGAACAAGGCACAAGCAGATTCAGTGTTTCATAATGTGTCACTTTCTCACAGATAGCCTTCTTCTCACTTTAAACTCATATGGTGAAAGAGTCAAGGAATCTCTCTTGGGCCTCTATTATAAGGGCACTAATTCCATGCATGAGGGCTTCACCCTCATGACCTAATAACCTTCAAAGGCCCCACCATACCTTGGGGGTGAGGATTTCAACATATGAATTTTGGATAGTCATAAAAATTTAGACTATAGCATATACCAACTGATTTATTTGAAAAATTAAAACTTAAAAATAAGCTTTAAAATGTGTTAGGGAGCTAAAGAAAGAGTTGCCTGGATTTAGATGGAAGACTTCAAATTGAAAAGAATCATAGCATGATTGCTATGTTTTTAAAGCTAAGATCAAAGAATAAGAGAATACAAAAATAATAATAATCTCAAAATTGATTGTTATAGAGCTGGAGAATAAATAATAATGATTTTTCAAAAACACTCAATACATAAAATACACAACAGAGATAAACAGGTGATTAAAAATGCACACACAAAGCTAGCAAGCATATGACAAGATGCTAAAAATCATTGATATTTCAAAAATGCAAATTAAATCAATGAGACAATACATGTTTTAGTCTGGCAAATTAGAACACCAAAGGCTGATGAGAATGTGGGAATACAGAAATCTTATTGCACTGCTTATAGTTAGAATCCAGCGGCACTGCTTAGTCAATTCACTACATACACACAACAGAATCTAGAGAAATATTTATAAAGGTTTATGTGGGATTGTGTTCCAGGGAATCCACACCATTCATTTATAATAGGTGAAAAACAGGAGGCACCCTGGAAATCCCTCACAGGGAAAGAAAAATGAGCAAAATGTGGCACAACTTTGAGAATTTCGTAATGGTTGAGAAAAAGATCTTCTATAAAAATAACACAGCTAAATCTTATATTTATGTTTAGTGGGAAAATAGAAAATAGAATGAAATATCTAATAATATTATTAATATAAATTAAATTGTATAATCATAAAACAATATACATTTTACAAGAAAACACTTGAGTCAAAAGGTATTCACAAAACATAGTAAAATGATTATATATTATATTAGGAGAATAGGAGTGAAGTAAGGAAACATGGGCATAGATACATAGAAATAGATATGTGATGAATGGATAGTTAGATAAGTAAGCAATAGAGAGATGGTGGGTAGATGGATGGATAAATAGCAGAGCATTGCATGTATATGCAGTAAGTTTGATGATTCAAGGAATACAATTAACTCAAAAACTTGCTCCTGAGTTCCAAAAGAAAAAAAGAATTAAAGCTTTTCCCAGTGAGTCACGTGGTCCTGAGGTATATAACCCACGACAGGCTGCCTTTCAGGGTTCCTCAGCTGTGGTACAACTGAGGTACATGCACAATCGAGTCTCCGTCCGCACCTTTCTTGAGTCTTAGGGGACCAGCTCACAATGGTTGCTAGACTCCTTCTATCCCTTGCTGCTTATCTGTAAGCAATAAACTCGCTTCATGTAACTTGTTGCATATATGAATATGTTCTGTCTCACCGGACTAAGACAAGTTGGTAACCAGTGTACAGTGAACCTGTTCTACAATATACTATTTTTTTAGTTTACAAATTTCAAATCTTCTGAATTTTATTATCAGAAAATACATTTTTAAATGTATCCTTTCTTCTTTTTTCTACTAATGTGGATGGAGGAGATTGCTCCATCAGGATTCTATTTTTAGAACGTCCTATCCCTCAAGAGCAATATACAGTTCATGTGCCACTTAACAATGTGAATATGTTCTGAGAAATGTGTCCTTAGGTGATTTCATCACTGAGTAAACATCATGGAGTGTACTTACACAAATCTAGATGATACAGGCAATACTATACGTTAGGTTAGGTGACACAGTCTATTGCTTTGTGGCTACAAACCTGTACAGTATGTTACTGCACTGAACTATAGGCAGTTGTAACAAGTTGCTAAGTATTTGTGTATCCAAACATAGACAAGTGACAGTAAAAATACAGTCTGATTATTTACTTACAGGAGCACTGTTGTATTTGTGGTCCATCATCGACTGAAATGTCATTATGCAATGCATGACTGTACTCTTTTAAAAATATCTTTATCATTATGAAATACTTTAGTTTCTCTAATCTGTTTGAAATAGAATTTCTTTTTGTTTTCTTGAGTCAGAGTCTCACTTTATTACCCAGGCAGGAGTACAGTGGCACACTAACAGCTATCGCAGCCTACTGCAGGCTCAACCTGCAGGGCTCAGGCAATCCTTCCACCTCAGTCTTCCAAGTAACTGGAACTGCACCACCATGCCCAGCTAATTTTTTTTTTCTTTGTAATTGTAGAGACAAGGTCTCACCATGTTGCCCAGGCTGATCTAGAGCTACTGGACTCAAGCAATCCTCTAGCCTCTAGCCTCCACCTCCCAAATGTTGGGATAACAGGTATGAGCCATCTCACCCAGCCTGGAACAGGATTTTCTAAACTCAGTTTATAGGTTAAAACTTACTTAAGAATCCTTTACTCAGTTCTCTGGGCTTCAAAATTGTCTCCTCATTTCCTCCCCAAACGTGTGTCACTTCACAGCTAACAGTTTTCCATAGTAACTGACTAACAAAGCTACAAAATCACATATACACACTAATACCTGAGACACCAAAATTACAATAATTTGGTTTTGGTCAAAATAATCTTTTGCGTTCCAGCTATATAATTAATATACATTAATGATTAAAATATTATGTGAAGATAACAAACAGGATGGTTGAAATCGTTTCCAATTAACTCTTCTTTATCAAGCAATTATGTAAATTATAACTTGAAACATACCTCAGTAATGATTATATTTATTTATATGTCTGATGGTCAGTCTTCCAG
Organism: Carlito syrichta; assembly: GCF_000164805.1. Lineage (NCBI taxonomy): Eukaryota > Metazoa > Chordata > Mammalia > Primates > Tarsiidae > Carlito > Carlito syrichta. Next base: position 585,515 of record NW_007252951.1, on the reverse strand, counting down.
CAAAGTTGGAATAGTAGTACAATCTACCACAAATTAAGTCTGTCCTCAACTTGTCTTCTCTCAGCTCTTTGAAGAATAGCAATGAAATCCATCTGTTCTTTCTTCCTGAATTAAAAATCCCATGTGATATTTCAAGTTTGGTGCCAGGAGTTATTCTGAAGGAATGAAATTAGGAAATATTATAAGAATCTCTGTTTCATACCTTATCACCTTACTCAAAAGCCACCATCATCTCTCTGCCACGCAATTTGAAATAGTCTCCTAATCCTTCATCTGGCATTTATTCTTGCCCAATCTATTCTCCAGAGTAAAGACAAAATAAAAAGCAAATATGATCATGTCACTCTCCTTAAAACTCGATTTGCATCCCACTGCATTTATGATAAAGCCCAATGTTCCCAGTATGACCGATAAGGTCCTGTGAGACTGGGTCCCTGATTGCCTGTTTCCCCGCTTGATTTTTTATTATTCTCTCTTTTGCACTGTACTCTGCCCAAAAGTTTTACCTCTTCCCAAATGCCAAGCTCCCTTCAATAGACTGGAAAAACTACTGTCTATCCCCCCATCTCTAACCTGTCTCCATCTGCCTAACTTATACTTCAGGTTTAAGATTAACTATCACTTCTTCAGAGATCTCAGGAAAGCGTTCCCCAGTCCTCCCTGTTTCTTGTTTTATGTTTGTCATACCCCCATATTTCTGTTTATAAGTGGTCATAAAACTATGCTTACATAGTTGTGTAAGTACATTTTCAGGTCTGTCCCTCTTCCACTCTATAGTGTATGAGTAAATTCCTGAATTTGTTCAGTTATATAACTCCAGTGTCTAGCACACTTTCTCATGATAATCAAAATGTTCATTCCATCCTTGCTTATTTTTCTTCAAAGAAGTTGTTTTGTGGATAAAATATGCAATTTTTATGATAATAATAACTATGAAGGCATTGAAAGGAAATTTTATTAGAGAGAGAGATTTGGAGCAATGATGTTGAAGGTAAACACCACCTGGAAAAATATGTGTTGTACCTTTCTCCCTGTACTTAGATGCCGCTGAGTAAAATTTTATAGACTCATGCTTTTGCAGTGTCTCCACAGTCTGATGCCTATGTGTACATTTGCCTCCCACCTGCCCCCCCATCCTCCTTTCTCTTTAAAGGACACTCTCAGCTAGCCAGGGAATTCTTCTCAGCCACAATTATCTTAATGACTTCACGTCCAGTTCAGGTGTGACTTAGAAACGTTGGATGATAGATTGCAATGTGTGTGTGAGAAAATGTATAGTATGAAATGATTTATATTAGTCAAAACAAATGTATTATATCTGTAGTATAAATTTCTTTTCTAAGCTGCCCAAGACCAGAGAGAAATACATTGGATAAAATGTTAAGTGTAAGTTGATGACTATCGTAAAATTTTTATTTAATAATAAATTAAGAAAAAAATGAGCTCAGGAGAGAGGGAAAGTGTGCCCAGAATACTGAGAAAATAATATGATGTGCCCTTAAATCACAGGAAAATTAGAATTCTTGATCTGGGGTTGCTTTGAGTCAAACTCTGGACCTCTAGCTTTTATTTCATATGTCAAATGATACACTGTGGGGGGGGGGGGTTAAAAACCATTAGCAACCCAACACAAAAGAAAATCACTTTGTAAGACGTTTTTACCTTGAAAATTGCCTCCTTATCTATCAGAATTATTCTATAATTTTTGTGGGTTCTACATTCTTTCATTCTTTGAGCCAAAGACTCTCACACACACACACACACACACACACACCATACACACACACACCATACACACACACACACACACACACACACACACACACACACACACACACACACCCCTTGCTTTCTCTCTCCCACTTCACTGTCACTTTTATTTTCTAAACAAAGATGAATGAGCGTGGGGGATATTGCAGAGCTTGAGTGTTTTAGAAAAGCCTTAATCTTAATCCCTAAGTAGTTAGAGACAAAGCATTATTTACACAGAGAATTGTTTGTTCTGATCTGGATCATGGATTTTGAAGTTCAGGAGGTTATAGAATATCTCTAAGGCAAAAAAGATGGGTCACTCCAGAATGCATATAATCTTGCTTATAAATATGTACGTTGATACAGTGTGGGACATTTGGTTTTGCTTGTTTATGCCTATGGTTTTGTCTGATTTGGTGTGACATTGTGCATGTAGTTTGTTTTGATTGGTTTTTTTTGGTGGGGGAGTTTTAATTTTTTTATTTTTTTAATAAGATAAGTTGTATTCTTTATCCTGGGAATCATCACCTAAGGAATCCATAAAAATTTAGAATAAGCCTACTTACCGATGTGAATGAGTGTACGATTGAGAGATGCTATTACCTGTAGCCCTTGTACTCAGAAATTATTAATAATCAAGCCAAATAAGGTAGATGTGTGGGACCCAAGGATTTTTTAGAATAGAAGGTATTCAGATCCTAATCCCTACTCTCTAAAACTTGCCACCAAGGAAATTTTTTAAAGCACATTAGACAACACTGACCATAGTCAGATAGAAGAATACGGTTTAGAGATCCCTAAAATGATTGACCATTTAGACTGGTGATACTGATTTAATACTGAGTTAAGGGGAGAATTGATTTCTGAAGAGTGAATGCCCAATGCTGGAAGACTCTCAGGACACAGCCTTCCTGGCAGAGTGTTTGAGAACAACGAGGAACAATTGCTGGATTAAAAGGGTAAACTAGGGTGCTCGGTCCTGGGAAGTCTAGTGTATAGGTGCTTTGGAAGCACTTAGCATTTGCTGATGGTGGGGTCAGGGTGGAAATGTGGAGTTCAGTTTTCCTCTCTGAAAGAAGAATCATTACTATCTGCAGAGTTGAGCCAGGTTTCAATGGCCAACTATCCATGGGACTGTAGAGACTAAGAGTCAACAATGATACCAGGTTTGTCAGACAGTTTGACAAAGGAAAGTGTGCTCATGATGGTAATGCTGGGCCTCCCACCAGTGTGAAGGTAGGGGTTCAAGAAATTAACTATTACAATAAAAGGCACAACTGAGTTTGTACTATAAATTTGAGAAGCAAGTTATTTTGCTCATAACCATAATTTAGACTATTCAGGAATCTTCTGTATAATTCCTTGGCCACTACTGAGCCTCTCCTTGATTAGAATTATTATCTATAAAAACAGTTGGGACATGAACCTATGCATGATAGCATAATTTGTGGAATGACATGCCTGTGAATTCAAATGAGTTTATATTGTTTAAGACTTGGCATGCATCAGACACACAGCAAGTATTTGTTATTAGTTGCAACACTTATTTTCTCATGCCATCATGGGTTGAAAACTACCCAGAAAACAAAATTAAGTTTCTGATATACTTCAAAATAAAAAGACATAAAACTAAATAGATAAAAAACCATCAGCATGCTCTGTTTTGCATGTGCTGGTGCATATTTTTACCATTGATATGGGTAGAATTGAGTGTACTATGTATTCTAATAAATCAGTACCACTTAATAAAATTTCATTCTATTGATTATTTTATAATGTGAACTGAAATAAGCATGAACTATTTCTAAATGATTACCTAGGCTACTTAGGTTTTTAAAATGCACTGAAAATGTGTGTGAGGGGTAAGAAACTAGTTTCTTCCAAATTTTAATTAACTTGCACTAGAAAGGTAGAAGCATTCCAGACTATTATACATTATAAACCACCTGTGAGTATCCTAAATGGAGGTAATATCTCTGGTACTAGATGGAAAATTTTATAATTTTCTGAAGTCCTAAAATGTCATACACAGATTTAGCTTTTACATATATTTCCATTCATAAAGACAATTATTTTTTCACATTTTGAATGCTTGATAGTTCCTAATCCTAAATAAAGTCTGGTCTTGTTACTTTTTTTTAAAGTGATTTCAGTCTGAGACAAGAAAATATTTCTGGGATATTAAAGATTCCTGTAGTTATATACACAAGAAGAAACATTCAGTAACCAATTTAATTTAAAACATTTCAATTTTATTAACTATTTTTTGTTATTATTATAGCTTGCATTTTATATAAATTTGTGAAGTTGTTCTTGTTACTTAATTCCATACCATGGTAAATTGATAATATCAAAATAATAATGGATAAAATATATGTGAGAATAAAGAAATTTACCCATTAATATAAAATTAACTGTATCTTCTTCACCAGAAAAATACGAATTCCCACCAAGAAAAAGAACATCACAAAACACAATGTACAGTTCTAATTTTCTACAAATGAGGGTACAGTCAGTGCTCCCTTTCTCACATAAGCTTCTGTAGAGTCCCTTAAAGGGTTTCTTACCTTTATTTGTGTACCTTTATAAGCCTCAGGCAACACAGAGGAAATTTCTAAAATAATTATCTGACTGTTGTCTTTTTCCTGTTTCTAATACTTCACTGGATTCCAATTCCCTAGAGGACAAATTCCAAATTCTTCAGCATCACATTCAAAGCCCATCATGATATAGATGGGTGGACTAACTATACAATCATATCCCCTGCTATGCTTTTCTTACACTTTGTGCTCCAGTGATTCTGAACAGCTTACAGCTTCTCAAGCACACCATACTCTCCATATGTCAATGCCAATGGGAAACTCCTGTCATTTGCACATGATGTTGCCTCTACTGGAATGCCCACCTGCTAATGCTTCTGCCTCAAACTACCTATACTTTTTGCAGAGTTGTGTCTGATTTATATTTATTCCAGGACCTAGCACGGGGGCACACAAAGTGCTCCATCAATATACGCTTAATTGACTAAATTCAAGGGGACCTTCAAAGAAGATTTTCTTGCTTTTGTTCCCCTCAAAGTTAAAATAGAAACCCTGAGATTTCAGCAGGCCCTGTTGCTCTGTATGAAAAGACCTTTATCAATACTGAGACGTTTAACAAAGAAGCTCTTTCTGAAAATATTAAACCACCATCATTTATTTAAATTTCCAGAAACCTGCAGTAGCAAGCCTAACAGCAGTGTTTAAGAAAACTACACAACCTATTTCCATTTCTGAAATTTCATAATTTCTAAGGGCAGATGCAAAAAGTGAAAGAAAAATGCATATTCAGATAAAGGTTGTGAGCCTACTTTAAATCACTTAGAAACTCTGCTCGATGGGGCAAAAAATTATATTTAAACAAAATATTTTTACCAAAAATGGAAATTCTTAGACACTATATCCTTCAAAATGACAATATAATAGTAAAATATGACCCACCAATCTCAGAGGAGCAACATTATGTCTGAAGAAATATAGATCAAATCAATGCTAAGTAGTGAGCCCTTTTCATGGAAAATTAGCAAGGTAATCACCCAGGCTGCTGGATGTTGAATTACTTGCTATGTGATGGAGTGCCAGTCCTAGGGAACAGCACTGAGTAATCTTAGAGTGCCCTAGGACAACTGTGAGTTGATATATCATGATTTTACAAAGTAATGATAGGGGTCATCAGTGACCATTAAATAGGAATTTATTGAGCTATGTCTACTCTGAGGATGGCAGGAAGTCTTGTGAATAATATTCAAGTTCCTGCCTTCGATGAGTTTACAGTCTGGGAATGGAAATAAGGCTTAAGCAGAGGAAACATAAATAACATAAAAATGATGTGATTTTCAAACAAAATGCAAGAAACAAAGATTACATTTCTGATTTATTCATTCAACTAATATGGCTTAAATTTCACTGAATGCCTAATATACTTACCTTACTTCAGAATGATACAGTTATTAGAAACAAGAAGAGGGTCTCTATAGGTTAGAAAGTTGTCAGAAAACTCCAAGGAAAAATTTGAACTGTGTATTCAGATGTAGGTAATATAGAGATTTGCAGAGAAGAGGAGAAATGGCCCAGAAGTGGCAGGTGTAAACCAAAATATCTTACCAACTTACATTTTTCACTTTTATTTAAATTCCAAAATGACTTGTGGTTTGACATGTTTTAAGCCCTAGATTTGTGCATATCTACATGATAGTATTCTCCTTTCCTTCATTCTTAAGATTGATTCCTTGAGATTACTGTGTTCTCTCTGTGATTCTATCTCTTTCCTGCCTCTTAAACAACTGTCAGGAAAGGTATGGAAGAAACCTTTTCTGAATAAGAGAAAATACAGTCTATAAAACGGGTAGTACTCAGAGTATGCAAAGAGAGACATACCAAAAAAATCTGGCTTGAATATTTACTTGCTGAGAATTTTTTACATTCCCCATGGCTAACTAGCTCATCTAATAAACATATTCAGCACTTCAATTCATAGCATAATAAATAGCATATAATTTTACTCGCTTCTTAGCAGTTGCTTTCATAGGACTTACTCAAAGCTCTTCAAAGACATTGAGTTGAATTTTCCACAGTTCTAAGCCATTGCCTGAAGGTAATTTGAACAGTTAAAGTGGTGCACTAAATCTTTCTGGCCACAAGTGGCCCATTTACTGAATATATAATGAAAAACCAAGAGAGAATCAAAATTCCCCTGAGCTCCAAAGATGGGTAAGGAGTCTTCCTTGGGCTTGTCTGGAGCATCAAGTTCTCTGGAACACATTAATTAAGAAGGAAGAAGTCAAATTTTATATTTTACAAACCCAAGCAGAATATTTATTAAATGACACTGTTATCCTGAGGAATTATTTCTTCACTATTTAAACATTGTCTAAAAGAAACTGCCACCCATGGCTACGACTGTAATAGTCAATCAATAATAATAACAAAAATGATGAATCAACACAAGTCTACAAATAAATTGTACCCAAACTTTAAGGATAGCAAGTTTTCTATTAATTGTTTTGTTACTACATTTAGATTTTATTTCTCCTTGCTTAACTATGAAGCTGTTGGCAAAAATGATGATATACTCAGAGGTCTTCTACAGACATTTCTAGAGTTTTAAACTTATTCAATTCTGATCTTAAAAGCACCTGAGGGTATCTTTTAACCTTGATAAGACAAATTCAGACAGGTAACCACTGAGAGAATAAAAAATTAAGATCCTCTCCTCCAGCTGGATTTGTAAATAACTCCTGCTAAAGCCAGGGCGATTTACATCATAAGAAGATCATGTTCTTTTAACCAGTTTCTGGGGCAAAAGAAGCTTTAAGATTGAACTTCGTTTTAGCTCTCTACTCCTGTCTTGTCACATCTGTTTTATAATGCCAAACAATTAAGAAATGACTGTTAAGTATTTTTTCAGCTATGTGATCCAACTGTTTATAAGTATTAATGAAATTACTTATAACTACGAAGAATAAGGCAAGAATATGGGGAAAATAATGAATTTGCATCTTTTTTTGTAGATTGTGATTCCATAGGATTTAGTTATCAAAAATCACCTTAAGTTTCTTTAAATTAAGCTGTCTCGTTTTAGAAAAATGTAACTTTATCAAAATAACTAGTAATAATACTTACAATCTATTTTCTATAATGGTATTTAAAAAGCATCTATAATTGAGGTCGGACTGTAAGAGTCTCTGTGGAGGCAAGTGTTCATAAAGACACTCTGAGTGAGTGGGCAGGTGCTGGTAGGAACGTGAAAGTCCATCTGAGGGGATACTAAGGTACATGCATCTGGGTCCGCCATCTGAAGGCAAATGCAAGCCCCCACCACCCTGAGATTGGAGTGCAGCTGGCAAGATCGTGGGCAGGATCATCTGCTGCTGGCAGGAATGGCGCCTGAGAAAAGCCTGCTGTATCCAGCTGATTCCCATTGCCTGGTGCCTGGCCCACACCATCACCTGTCATAACAGATCAGCTGGAGGCTTGAATCTGATCAGTGGAAAGAGAGGATCAGAAAAACTAAAGAGAAGTCCATGCCCAGTGAGGAGCCACCCACACAGTCATTTTCTTTGACCCAGGACCAGGCAGAGATTTGCATTGCCCTCCCAGCTCTGCACAGCCTCCAACTTGTTGCCTAAGGTAATTTCATCAACCTGGGAGAGACAGAAGCCCCACCCCCAGGCTGAATCAGACACAGACAACTCAGATCTGTGTGGCACCTGATAGGTAGCAAACCAAGTGACTCTAGATCTGACTCAGTCCCCTCCCAAAGCAGGCCTGCAGCAACTGACCCAAGCTATGAGTAACCCTATCTGCCTGTGATAAGAGCAGAGGGGAGGGTCTAGAGGTCAGAGCTGAAGGGACTCTGGACATACAGGAAGAACCCCAGAACCAGTCTGATTCTTTGATTTTATTTTTTATTTTTAGACTGTTTGTTTTGCTCACTTATGTTTGCTTTTTGTTTTCTTTTTTTTTTACTCTTTCATTCTGAATTTAATAATGTCCTCATACTTGCTTTGCTTTTTTTATTTTACTAATTTTTTTTTCTTCTTTCTATTCTTTAGACTCCCTGATTGTGTAGTGGGAGAGTACATCAAGGTAGGATTTCGTTGGACTATGTGTTTGTGTGATTACCTGTATGCTCTAGGGTTTTGTTTTGTTTTTGTTTTCTTCCTCTTTTCTGGTATGTCTATTTTCTTCCTTACTCTTCTCTCACTCCACCTTCCTCTTGACCCCCACCCCTCCTTCTTCCATTGTTTTCCTTTTTCTTACTTCATTTTGTTCCAGGGGGCAAACCTAAACCCCCACTGCATGAACAGATTGTAAGGCAGTGGGAAGTGGGCTCCAGGGTGCCCATACACCTGTCGGTGGATACTGGGATCTGCAAATAGATTCTGAATCACAGCTCCCCCCTCAACTAAATCTCAAAACTGCAAAAAGTACAGCCCCCAACCCACAGCCCAGTTCCAGAAGTAAACAAAGCCAGAGGATACATAAAAGGAAGAACAGGAGACTGAGAAAAAGAAGAAAAAGCAACCATGCCATCCCTGAAAAACAGAATTAAAGAAGGAGGGGTAAATAGTTGGGAGGGGGTAGGAAAATCTACAAAAATGAAGAAAAACCAAAAGAAGAACATGGGTCTCTCACAGACCCCTGAAAATCAGACACTGAGAAAATAGATTTTGAAATGCAAACAATGAAGAGACCCCAGAATGACTGGTCTCAAACTACAAACCCAGATATCAAGACATTAATAGAAAGACTGAAAAGAATTGAGGAGAGACAAGAGGAATATAGGAAGGAGTTGATAACTGAGATAACAGCAGTAAAGAATACTGAGAATGAAATAAATAACAAACAGATAGGCATGGAAAGCAGAAGAAAGAATCTCAGAGCCTATGGGCCAAAATATAGAACCAATCCAAACAGTCAAAAACATAGAAAAGAAGCTTAAAAAGACAGAACAAAACCTTCAAGAGATAAGCAATTACTTCAAGAGGTCAAACCTAAGGGTAATTGAACTTCCTGAGGCAGAAAGAGAGATAGAGACCACCGTGGAACAAACATCCTATGAAATTATTCAAGAAAACTTCTCTCATCTCATCAGTGATGTGACCATTCAAACACAAGAGATTCAGAGAACCCTTTCAAGACAACAAATGAAAAGACCAACTCCTAGACACATAATAATTTGCCTAAATAAGTAGATATAAAAGAAAAAAATCCTAAAGGCAGCAAGAGAAAAGGTCAGACTACCTAACGGGGAAGACCAATTAGAATAGCAGCAGATTTATCTACAGAAACACTTCAGGCTAGGAGAGCTTGAAGCCCAGTCTTCAAAGTTCTCAAAGATAATCAATTTTAACCAAGAATAACCTACCCAGTTAAACTAAGCTTCACCAGTGAGGGAGAATTAAAATCTTTCCCATACAATCCCTAAGAACTTATGTTGCCTCTAGGTCAGCTCTACAAGAAACACTTAAGAAAGTATTAAACACAGAAAGGAAAAAAAGAACAACAACGTTCTTCACAAGAGTGCAGGAAAAAGATTTAAAACACACATGAACCAACCCAAAAATCAAAAGAAACACAATAAACAAACAGGAACAACAACACCTCTATAAGAACCTCATGACAGGGATAAACTCTCATATTTCAATAATTAGCCTGAATGTTAATGGACTAAATGCACCACTGAAAAGACATAGAATGGCAAAATAGATGAAATATCATGAGACAATAATATATTGTCTCTAAGAGACTCATCTCACCAGAAAGGACACTTATAGACTCAAAGTAAGAATGGGAAGCAAAATTTCAGGCGAATGGAACACAAAAGAAAGCTGCAGTTGCAATCTTAGTATCAGACAAAATACCCTTTAAGCTATCAAAAATTAAAAAGATGAAGAAGGTCCCTATATAATGATAAAGGGTTCAATCCATCAACAAGAAATATCCTTTCTAAGCATATATGCATTCAACATAGGAGCACCAATGTTTGTAAAGCAGCTTCTAACTAAAAAAGAGATTGACTCTAACACTGTCATAGCTGGGGACTTTAATACCCCACTCACAACCCTAGACAGATCATCAAGACAAAAAAATCAGCAAGGAGATCTGGAACTTCAATGACACTCTTGAACAAATGGACTTAATTGATACCTACAGAACACTCCACCCAACGACCACAGAATATACATTTTACTCATCACACATGGAATGTACTCCAAGATCAACCACATAATTGGCCATAAATCAAACATAAACAAATTTCATAAAATTGAAATTTTGCCATGCACCTTCTAAGACCATAGTGGAATAAAAATAAATATCAACACCAACAAAGTTCCCACAAAACCCACATAGACATGAACACTAAACAGTATGGTGCTAAGCAACTCCTGGGTCAACAATGAAATCAAAACAGAGATTAGAGGTACCTAGAAACAAATGAAAATGAAGAAACATCTTACTAAAACTCTGGGATGCCATGAAAACAGTAGTAAGAGGGGAATTCATATCTTTACAAACACACATGAAGAAAATGGAAAGATCACAAGTTAACAGCTTAACAGTTCACCTAGGGAAGCTGGAAAAGCATGACCACCAGAACCCTAACTTCAACAGAAGAATCCAGATCACCAAAATAAAAGCCCAAATCCAGGACATAGAGGTCAAAAAGATAATTTTAAAAATCAATGAAACAAAAAGCTGGTTCTTTGAAAGAATAAACAAGATCAATGTTCCCCTAGTCCAAATAAACTCAATCAAAAACACAAAAGATGAAGTCACAATGAACCTGAAGAAATACAAAAGATTATCAGAGACTACTATGTACAATTGTATGGAAACAAACTTGAAAACCTAAAGGAAATGAAGGACTTTCTGACATCATGCAACCTCCCTAGGTTGAAACAAGAAGAAATTGAGACCCTAAATAGACCCAATAACAATCAATGTTATTGAGACCCAATAACAATCAAGAAAATTGACTATGTCACAAGAAAACTACTTACAAAAAAAAAGCCTTGGACCAGATGGTTTTCCAGCAGAATTCTAAAAAACATATAAGGAGGAACAGATACCAGTCCTATTAAAAGTATTCCAGGTGATTGAGAAAGATGGAACTCTCCCCAAATCATTTTATGAAGTTAACATCACATTGATACCCAAGCCAGGTAAAAGACCCAACAAAAAAAGAGAACTATAGGCCAATATCTTTGATTAACATAGATGCTAAAATTCTCAAAAAGATCCTAGCAAACCGGATTCAACAACATATCCCAAATATCATTCATCACGACCAAGTATGCTTAATCTCTGGGATGCAAGGTGGGTTCAACATTTGTAAGACGATAAATGTAATTAAATACATCAACAGATGTAAAAACAAAAACCACATGATTATATCATTAGATGCAGAAAAAGCTTTTGATAAAATCCAGCACCCCTTCTTGATAAAAACTCTCGAACATCTAGGCATAGGTGGAACATACCTCAAAATAGTAAGAGCCATCTATGAGAAACCCACAACCAGAATACTCCTAAACAAAAAAATTTGAAACATTTCCCCTGAAAACTGGAACAAGACAAGGATGCCCACTCTCACCTCTCCTGTTCAACATAGTTTTGGAAGTCCTAAATAGAGCAATCAGAGACAAGAAGGTGATCATGGGTATCCAAATAGGAAAAGAGGAAGTCAAGTTATCTCTCTTTGCAGATGACATGATTGTATACCTTGAAAACACAAGAGAATCTGCCAAAAACCTCCTTGCACTGATAAAGGACTTTGGCAAAGTCTCAGGGTATAAAATAAATGTGCAAAAGATAATTGCATTTCTATACACCAATAATAAACAAACAGAAACTCAAATAAAAAAGCACAATTCCATTCACAATAGCCATAAAAAAAATGAAATACCTGGGCATCTTCCTAGCCAGAGATAGGAAAGACTTTTACAATGAAAACTACAAAACACTGCTCAAATAAATCAAAGATGACACAAACAAGTGGAAAAATATTCCATGCTCATGAACTAGAAGAATCAACATTGTTAAGATGTTCATTTTACCTAAGACAATCTACAGATTTAACTCAATACCCATCAAATTACCAACAACATTCTTCTCAGACTTAGAAAAAACAATATAGGCATTCATATGGAAACATAAAAGACCAAGAATAGCCAAAACAATCTTCAGTAAAAAAAAACAAAGCAGGAAGTATTCCACTCCCAGACTTTAAACTTTACTATAAAGCTACAACAATCAAAACAGCCTGGTATTGGTACAAGAATAGGCATATAGACCAATGGAATAGAATTGAGATTCCAGAAGCAAAACCCCAATTTCTCAGCCAACTCATCTTTGACAAAACCTCCACCACTCACCACTGGGGAGAGTAGAACCTATTCAGTAAATGATGCTGGGAAAACTGGCTGACCACATGCAGAAGATTGAAACAGGAAAGAGTCAGGCTCAGTGGCTCAGCCAGTAATCCCAGCACTTTGGGAGGCCGAGGCGAGTGGATTGCCTTATCCCGCTGGTTCAAGCCCAACCTGGACAACTTGGCAAGACCTCATCTCTACAATAAAAAGAAAAAAAAAGAAAAAAAGAAACAGGACCCCTACCTATCCCCATACACAAAAATTAACTCTAAATTGATCACAGACCTAAATGTAAAAACCTCAAACTGTAAGAACTTTAGAAAATGCAGGAGACACTCTTATGGAAGTTGGAACTAGCAACCGATTCCTGATCAAAGCCTGAAGTACCCAGGCCATAAGAGATAAGCTAGACAAATGGGACGTCATTAAACTGGCACGCTTCTGCAAAGCCAAAGAAATCATCCAGAGAGCAGGGAGACAGCTCACAGACTGGGAAAAAATATTTGCTAACTCCATGTCTGACAAGGGCCTAACATCAAGCATCTACAAGGAACTCAAACATATTGAAAAGAAAAAAACAAACAGCCCCATTACAAAGTGGACAAAAGATATGAATGGACACTTCTCAAAAGAAGACATATAAGCAGCCAACAGATGCATGAAAAAATGCTCAGCCTCACTAGTCATCAAGCAAATTAAAACTACGCTGAAGCCGGGCTCGGTGGCTCAGTCTGTAATCCTGCGCCTTGGGAGGCTGAGGTGAGTGGATTGCCTGAGCCCCCCGTTCAAGACCCACCTGGACAACTTGGCGAGACCTCATCTCTACAATAAATCAAAAATTAGCCGGGTGTGGTAACACACGCCTGTAGTTCCAGCTACTTGGAAAGCTGAGGCGGAAGGATCACCGGAGCTCAGCAGGTCGAGGCTGCGGTGGCCGAGAGCGGCCACTGCACTCCAGTCTGGGCGACAGAGTGGGACTCGAACTAAAAAAAAAAAAAACTCCGTCTAACTCCAGTCAGAATGGCCATTATCAATAACTCAAAAAATAACAGATGCTGGAGAGGATGTGGCAAAAAGGAAACACTTCTACACTGTTGGTGGGAGTGTAAACTAGTACAGCCTCTGTGAAAGTCAGTGTGGTGATTCCTAAAAGTTCTAAAAATTGACCTTCCATATGACCCCTCAATCCTCCTACTGAGAATATACCCGGAAGAACTCAAATCACTGTATAAAAAAATACCCGCACACATATGTTTTTCACAGCATTGTTCACAGTAGCAAGAACATGGAACCAACCTTGCCACCCATCAAAAGTGAACAGGTTTAAAAAAATGTGGTACATATACACGATGGAATATTACTCAGCCATAAAGAAAAACAAAGTCATGAACTTTGCAGCAACCTGGATAGAATTAGAGTTTATAATACTGAGTGATCTTTCACAGAAACATAGAGCTGAGTATCACATGTTCTCACTCATAAGTGGACCTTGAACAACTACTGTAATACTATAAGAAAAGGATTGACAGTAGCAGGGCACTGCAGGAGTGGGGAGGAGAGGTGGGAAGTTGGGATTGACAGTAGTCAATATCTGCCTGGGGAAGGGGGGCACCCCTCATCAACAAGGGTACCTGCACAATGAATATTTGTATACCTAACCCTGAATTGTACCCCACAATTTTAAAATAAAAATTTTAAAGTGAGAGAAAAAAAAAGCATCCACAATTTAGGCTTATCCAGTGTATCCATCCAGATAAAATGAAAAAAACATTATTTAATCCAGGTATCTCATCAGAAGAAACTTAATATGGGTAACTGTTTAAAGGCATGTTGGAAGAACTGAAAACAAAGAAAGTTAAAGCAAACAGAAAATAACAGCAGGAAGTTGCTACTTTTTTTCAGGGAGGTAAACAAATGAAGCAGCTGGTATGATCAAAGGCAAACAGAGAAGGCCTTACATGTGAGCTGGAACCTGGGAGAAGGGACTGTGGTCAGAGGGGCTATATGACTGCGTCTAGACCCACGGAGGAGATGTAGCCACTGTACTAAACACTACTAGAAGTGCCATCAGTTCCGCTGGACAATATCCTGTCTGTGTCTCCCATCAGTCAAACCGAATTGGAAGCCACTGGGCAAGGGAGCCCAGGAAACCAGGCCTCCTTTAAACTGGAGCAAATTAGGGTTAAGAAAGGGAACTAGATCTGAGGGCAAAAAAGCAAATTGTTAGCACAATTTATCCTGTGTGCTCTCAGCATCAATCTTTATCCTGAGCTATGTTTAACTCTCATACAGCAGAAACTGCTTGCATCTGTCTATAGCAATGGAGCCATACTTCATACAAACTAGGATACCCTCACTCTCACCTTCAGAAGAAGAGGAAACGTCCCATTAATGTTACTTTCTCATCTACCTCAATCAAAATTCTACCAGAGCACTCTGTAACCCTAAAGACTAAACTGTAAACTTAAGGATAACACTCCTTATGTGAAATCAAAAAACAAGGGAAATGAGGAGAGAAAAATGAGTGGTTAATGTTGTCAACATCCTTCAACCAAAGACCACTAATGGAACAAGATGAACAAGCTGGGTTTTTACTACTGCAGGGTGGGAGAACACACACCATAGAGAACACAACATAAGTGTCTCAGTAAGAAGATGTTAGAAAAAGCCTGTTATAGGATAGGACCTGAGCTCAGCTGGGTGTTTTGGGGATGGTGGGGAGAAAAGTAGGGGCAATGCTAAGACTGAGCATCTTAGTAAATCTTGTCTATATGGAGGACAGACTAGAGTGAGGATAAATCTACAATAAAAACAGCAATCACTCACATTATCTAAAGAAGGAGGTGTTTGGTAGTTTGTGGTTTGCTCAGTGACTTTGCTTTTGTCTCACTTTATCAGGGTTTCAGAGTGATCTTGTCTGATGCTGATGTTCCATGAAATTGTCCATGTCCAACAGGAGAATAACATGGCCAAGCTGTGAGCATCAAACCAGTTACCAGATATGAAGGACTTCTTTTTTTTCTTTCTCAATACACACAGACTTTATGTTCAAAATATATATGTGAAATAACATCTTTTCTGGTGTTCCTTCTAGTAACTTATCATGAGGGACAGTTATTATTTAAACAAATTATTTTCCCACCATTCACTTCATGCCTTCCTTGTCCTTAGCTAGCACACTGCCAATAGAGAGACATTGCCTGGTGCAGTGACCTACACATTCTTCTTTGAAGAGGCTACGCCTTTAGTGGTCCAACCTCTACTGGGTTGTTCTAATCTTCCATTGGCTTTTATTATTCATTTAAGTGCCCCAGTGAATCCCCTGGGTCTCAGACATCTCCACATGCAAGAGCAATCCAACAGTTTCTTGCCAACTGGAAGCCAGTTTAGCAACCTCTTTATCTGCTAGTTCAGTGGTACTAGGAGCCCAAAATGGCCAGGTGGTAATCTCAATTCCAATTACCATTTTTATGCCACCCCACAGCCTATCCCCTCCCCTAAAGAAAGCATTCTTCCCTGATAACAGAGAACTCTGAAACATCTAAAACCAAGTTTGTGGGAATAAAAGCAAAAGTCGCCAGAGACCAAAGTTGTGGGGAAGGAAAGAGTCATTACATATAACAGGAAGAGAAAATTCTCCTACTTCTACTCCTACCCCTTGGATTTAGCTATGGGAGAAAGAGCACTCCATGTTGGCTGTCCATGGCTATCATATATAGCATTTTGTAATGCATCATCACCAACTCACAGTGTTGTCTCTTACTGGAACCACATTAAGTTTTCAGCAGGCCATCTCATAGTTCTAAGGCCATTTTTTTCTTGGTGACAAAGTACATATATGACTAGCAGATTCTATAGCCGATTGGTTCACTTCTGTAAAATGATTTCCTTTGATAGATAAACGATGTATGAGATCATTTTATGGTGAATTAAGTCATTTCGTCCATTGTGTACATCAGAAACAATTTTCATAGGGAAGCCAGGTGAAGGGTATACAGAACCCTGAATTACTTTTGAAGCTTTTTTTGTACATCTGAAATTATTTCAAAATGTAAAAAACAAAGCAGCCTTAACAGGAGAAAAAGAATTGCTCCTACTGACAAGGAGACTCAAGAGGAAAGTTAGGATTCAATGTTTAATAGAGACAAAGAGAAACATGTTATATTAACCAAACCCTTCTTTATATTCAAAATAAGTAATTATTAAATGCACTGATGTAACATAGCATTTTTAACTCATTTTAAATTGTCTTGAGTTACAAAGGTTTTTTTTTTTTTTTCCTCCATTAGCCCTGTTCAAAATACATTTTAAATGATTTTTTGTTTCTATGACAACAAAATATTTTCATCTTCTCTGTAGCTGTTGTTCTATCTTCAGGTTTTTCTTAAGTTTTTGAGAAGTTTTTTGGTGGGGGGGAAGAAGGTAGGGAGTGTATTTTACAAAAAGCATTTACAATGTAAATATCAAAACAGACAAACTCATTCTTAATTAATGGTAACATTTGAATTCTCCAGTTTTGGAATTTCAACTAACTGCTTATCTGATTGTTCTCTGTGTTGGTGGCCTGCCCTACTGCTTCAACTGCAAGATAAACCTGTTCTATTCTGTTGATAAATCACTTAGTGGAGAGATCAGTGTGTGGTACCTAAGCTAAGGGTTGTGTGTTTATTTCAAAAAATGGTGCCATTTTTTTGGTAGGAGGAAAACAATTCTTATTTTGTCCACTCAAGAAGGGAATTATACTTAGATACCTGAGTTAACTCATGTTCCATACTTCTGATTTATTCTAATCCCACGTTAGCATCTTTAATTAACTGGTATTCGGAAGAGCAACACAATTGACCTAACCCTTAATCCGACATTAGCAGAGGTAAAAATATAATTATGAGACTGAAACAGTGTACTTTACCATTTTTACCACGTAAAAAAATAATGCAGCACTTATCTTGTGGTCATTTGGTAATTAAACTCTTGAGTAATATAGAAAGATAAATGGTGTGAGATGAGGGAGGCAGAAAAGGAGAGCAAAGGTGATCAAACCATGAAGGACCTGGCAAGCAGTGTTAAATGCATTGAGGTCTTTAAACTTCAACTTGAAACCCTGATGGGCCTGAAAACAGCACCAGGTAGGGGACTGGTTTCAATAAATTGGCATTATTCAAAAGCTGTATAGATTACAAGCTTCTTTTTCAATATGCAAATATACATAAGACAGTGAAATCTTTGTCATTTACAACTTGCTGTGAATTATTTTGATCAACTAATAGAGGACAGCTGGAAAGGACTAGGTTTTAAAAAGGTAGAGGTGGACAGTGCCAAAAATAGATCTTATCTAGAGCCCTGCCGTCTGCAGTATGTCACTTTTGAAAATTGTCCCCTGTTACCTTCAGCAAATGTCATAAGCTGCATATATCTAAGTGTTTAAGGCCAGTATGCACAATTTCATCCCAGGATATGGTCCTAAAACAACTATTTGGGCTCCATTTTTAATTAACTTAATTGATTGTGAGATTAGAATAATTAGAAGGTGATTCAGTCAAAAACAATTATGAATAGGGGGTTCTTTACATACAACATGGCCCGAAATGATATCTAATCTGACCTGCTCATTCATGTCTTCAAAAGAGTAAGGAATACTTTCCCTAATCAAAAGCTACTTAATACAGTACTCTCTAGAGGGAAAGAACAGTATATTTTAAAAGCAAAATTTCAAAGAACAAAACCAGAACTTCTCTGTAACTTGAATTATCTTTTCCATCAATTTATTCTGCTAAACTTGAAGAATGTGAAACTTACATTTTTAAAATATTTCTTCTTATTTACTTCCTATACATCATTTCCTGAAAAAAGAAAATGTCTCTGTAATATCTTTATAAGTAGATCTAGTTTTGGATTGGTAATTTGTGCATCTAGATTATGCTCAACAAAGCATGAATCATACAGATCCATTATGTGATTATGCAAATGCACACTAAATATACAATTACAAGCATATATGGGCAGTGAAATTTAATTAATTATTATGGCTTAGTTTACTTGCTGAATGTAGTTTTATTAACTAACAGTTCACAGATGTGTTTCCTCTCTTGATTCATTTACATTTTAATACCACGTAGAAATGATAAATTATTGTAACAGCAGATGATAAAAAACAGATGGAATAAACATAATTGAACCAAAGATGATTTACACAGGTTTGAATTGAACAGTTTGTGTATTTAAGTCAGCTTTAAATGTTTTATTATTGCATGGTGGCTTTTTAATAGGAACTTTACACATAAAGGATTCAAATCAGCCAAGGGCATATAAAAATGCATATTTGTAGATTATTAAATATCCTTTAAGTTGATAATCAATCACTAATTATATTTGGAAGCATAAATATTTCAAAAAGTGATCAAAAGTATAAGACATAGTAACTTGGACATTATAAAAGTTATCAATAAACAGTAATGCTAAATGAAGTGAACATTTGACAAATTACTAGATATAATTAAGAATCTCAGCTATTTATAGATTAATTGGAGTCATTTCCTTCTTTTCCATTAGGGACCTCTTGTTAAAAATTCAAAAACCTCAGAAAATCGTAGCAAACTCTTCTTGAGTTGTATTGTTAGGCTCTCTTCTGAAGGAAATCCCCATTTGACCCCATCCAATAACAGGGTTCCAGAAAGTCAAATATCTATTATGTGATTATGCCCTCACTAGATCAGCCACACTTTTTCTTCCAGGAATTTCAAATTCCAATCTAAAAGACAAAAAACTAAAAATTCTGAATCTTGGTCAGATGAACAGTAGATCTTTAGGTCTATTCAATACAGTAGCCACTACTCACAGGTGGCATTTTAAAATTCTCTTTAAAATTCAATTCATTGAAATTCAATATGGAATTCCTCCATTGCATTAGCCACATTTCACGTGCTCAATTTTATAAAACATTTCTACCCTCACACAAGAGTCTACTAGATAGAGGTGATTTAGAGCCAGGGTCAATGAACTACATCCCACAGGCCAAACTTAGCCTGCTGTCTGTTTTTGTATGATCCATGAGATTTTGTTTTGTTTTGTTTTTAAATGGTTGGTGGAAAAAAGAAGAATCTTTTATAAAATGTGAAAATTATGTGAAATTCAAGTTTCAAAGTACAAGAAGTTTTATTGGAACACAGCCATGCTCATTCATTTACGTATTGTCAGTGGATTCTTTTCAGTTACAACCACCGAGTTGAATATTTGTGACAGAAAGCGTATGACCAGCAAAGTCTAAAATATTTACTATTTGGCCCTTTACAGAAAAAATATTGCTGACTTCCTCAGGTAGGCACTAAGATCTCCAAATCTGCCATGGCACTTTCCCAGATTCTGAGACTTTATAAGGACCAGATAGTCATTACATTGAGGTGCTAATAATTTGTCCATTATGCAGGATGACTTTTCATTTCTCTGTTGAAGATTGGAAAGGAGAAGGACCACTGTTACTAGTATGTATTGGTAGAGGAGGAAAGGCATCAAAAGGGAAAAATGCCTTCTTCCCCATACAAACAGACAGGTTCTAAAGCATCATATTTTACTTTGCTTACCATATCCCCAGGCCTGCCACTGCTCAGAAAAGAGTGGTAAGAAAACAGAAGCCCTCACCTTTCTCTAGGCTAAACAAGGAGCTCCTTGATAGTCTCTGTGAGAGTCCTGCTAAGTTCCCTTCAAGTGACCCCAGCACCAACTCTCTCTGCAGCTGCACAGCGAGACATATGGGCCAAAGCTGATGGCATAATTAGGCCTCAAACCAGGTGTAAGTGCATTCGGAGTGGAAAATATGCGATCACATCCTTGGTGAACTGTGAGCTTTTCCCTGCACCCAAAGGAGGTAAAATGATTGTGTCTGAGGATTTCTGGAAAAGTTTTCTTTACATAAGGGTAACTGTCACAAGTCAAGGAATGTCCAAGGTCACCCACACTGTAGGAGTTACATTTTATTGGGAATTGCCATAAATTGACAGAAAAGGAGATGCCAGGCGGAAAGATATATGAGATCAAAATAGAGTTCTTCAAATGGGTACAGAGAAGACTGTGTCTAGGGTCTCAGAAGGGAGGTTGTGCTTCACAGGTATTCTGGGTCACTTGCTATGACAAGTAGTTCAAGGTTCAGGACTCTCATATAGAAGACTCCAGAAATTTTTCTCTCTGGTAATGAGCCTGGAAAATCACATTTCATTTTCCCATGGAGGTGCCAGATAGCCACTTTGCCTTGACTCCAATCTAATCACTATGGGAACGTAGAGGTAGCAGGTAGCGCTGGCATGATATCAAATGGCCTGAGACTGAATCCTGTCTCCACCAACTGTTAGCTGCCTTGTTTTTCTCAACTGTAAAAGGGGCTACCTACTTAGGAATTTGTTTTGATTAATAATGAAGATAATGCAGGTAAAAGTTCTGACAACTGAGAAAAGCAAGAGCAGTAAGTATGAGTGCTGAGGCAGAAGACATTGCTAATGGCCTGGCCAATGTCCATTACTCCCCTCACTTTCTTTGCAAACAGATTCTCGAGAATGCTCAGAGACAGTGCCCAGTTTCAAACAAAGGGTCACGATCTGTTTAGAACAGTTTTGACAATCCTGTTCCCTACTTCACCTGAAGTTGAGACTTGCAGGTGCCCCAATGAAACAATAGCTGAAAGTTCTGGGTGTGAAGGGATGGAGAGAGGGGCATTTTGGGAAAGCTTTTGTTTCCTCTGACAGAAGAGGGCAGACAAAAAACTGATAAACAAGAGGAAAAGTCCACAAAAATCACAGTCATAGCCCTGACACCCCTGAGTCACTGAACCAAAACTCTAGATTACCTTGGTTATGAAAAAAATAAACCTTTACTCGTTATGCATCATACTTTCATCCATTTCTAAAAATGGATTAGACAGAATAAAGGTATCTTAACTATAATGATGAAAAAATAGTTTTGAATTTCTCCAGAAATTTGCTAGTCACCACTACAGGAATGGGAAAAGGAAGTGAAAAGTGTCTACTCACTTTTTTCACTTCCCAGTTACGCCCTAGGGACTGTGTCTTCAGGCTCTACTTTTCTCTTCCACCACTAGAAATGTATAATGCCGGGGAAAGGGAGTCATGGCTGACACAAGGAGTCACATTTTCCTCTAGTTAGGAATCATTTATAGCTACAAGGAGACAGACACAAGGACAATAAAAAGTAGCTAAAACTTTCTGAGTGCTTACTATATGTCAGGAACTGTTCTAAGAGTATTACATATATTGGCCCATTTAATACAATTATCTATGGCTATAGGTACTATTATAAACTTCATCTCACAAATGAAGAAACTGAGGTACAGAAGAGTTAAATAACTTGCCAAAATCACACAACTATAAAGTAACTAGAATTCAAACTCAAGCACTGAGTCTATGATCTTAAGCACTGTCCATTAATGTAATGATAATGGCAACAAGCAAAAGTTTGCAAAATAAGGAGTTAAAATTGATCTGGTACATTGATCTGGCAGACCTTTTGAAAATCTTAATCTCAAATTTTGCCAAGTCATCTATTTATCTAGCTCCTAGAATTATCCAGAGTACAGGGAAATAGGTCAGTTGATTTAGAACGTTAGATAATTTAAATGCCTACAAGCAACTAGAAGAGAGTAGAAGCTGTTTAACTTTGAAAAGAATGATGAAGAGACCCAGACAAGAGGAGCGAATGTACCAGGAGATAGAGATATAAAAGCAGTTCAGAATTTAGAAGTGTTGTGTAACATTTATCCCTGCTGCTGCCAGCTCTCTTGGGTGTCTGGACTCTTACTATCACATTTTTCCTCTTGATCGTTGAGTTAAAATATGCCTGCCACCAACATTCTTAGCATCTAATCTGGGTAACTATCCATCTGCCTGCTTAAGTCTAGAAAAAGAGCAATCTAAAGTCCATCTGGGGTAACCTCTTCGGGTTCCCTCCTTCGGGTCCCCTCTTCGGGAGCTTTTCTGCTTTAAAAATAAATAAATAAGTTCATCTGATTTTACATGAACCTATTATTGGGGAGCAAGGACAGAACATCAGTGTGGGCTAAGTTGTCCTGTTTGAGATGAATACAGGGTTAGATAAGACAGTTGTAAAATTCCCTTTTTATGTTATATCTGAAGTAAATTGTGTGTGATTTCATTGTATGAGAAAGGAATGGTTTAAGTGGTCAGTAGAAACACCTTTTGTTTCTATTGGCTTATGGTAACTATTGCAGTATTTCTTTTTTTTTTTTTTTTTTTGAGTTGGAGTCTCACTCTGTCGCCCAGACTGGAGTACAGTGGTTGCTGCCGGCCACTGCAACCTCGACCTGCTGGGGTCCGGCGATTCTTCCGCCTCAGCCTTCCAAGTAGCCGGAATTAACAGGCACGTGCTACCACGCTCGGCTGATTTTTTGATTTATTGTAGAGATGAGGTCTCGCTGCCCAGGCGGGTCTCGTACCCACGGGCTCAGGCAATCCACTCACCTCAGCCTCCCAAAGGCGAGGGATTACAGGCTGAGCCACCGAGCCCGGCTAGCCTACAGAATTTAAACTACTTTTTAAGGAACAGAACCAGGTTTTACCATCCCAAAGCACAAGAGGCCACACTAGGGATATTTTTAAGGAAAAAAATCCCAATGGCCTACTTGAAAAAACAAACAAACAAAACAAAACAAAAAACCACCACTCAAATTTATGTTCATTGCTAGATAAAAAAATGACAAATTAAATTCAGATCCCTGTTGTTTCTTGACACCCAGAAAAACAAAGTCTAGGATCATGAAGAGCATAATTGCCTCTTTTTTTAAATTATAAATATGTGGGGTACAATGCAGGGTTGTGTATACAAACGTTGATTATGCAGGTACCCTTGTTGATGAGGTTTGTCCCTCCCTCCCCTAGTAGTTTCCCTCAACTGCCTATCCCACCTCCCTCCCCTGACAGTTTCCCACTACAGTCAATTCCTTTCTTATAGTATTATAATTGTTCAAGGTCTGCTTATGAGTGAGAACATATGGTAATATTACCTGAAGAATGACACTGAAGGAAATATGACGAGACCAAGTGTCAAGTTAGAACTCGGGTTTATCTTCCATTTGGGGGGAGGGGTGTTTTCTTCATCCCAGTTCTGTGACAGCTGCTTGTTATAAAGCCTTATGTGCAGCCATTATTTCCTGACAACACAATATAAAGTATTTTTCACACTGACTCAATGGAAGTCTCCAACTGTCATGGAAATGAAGGGGACAATTCAAGAAGAAAACTACAGGTGGCTACACAGTTCACCCCTCTGGATTTGTGACAATTACCTTGTGATCAGGTTTTCAACACTTTTGGCAGTGCCATTTGCCAGAAACTCTCAATAGAATGGAAGAAAAGCAAAACTGTCAGCTGCAATATCAGGCCATAACAGATGAATAATACATTAACAAATTAATTGAGTAAGAACATTTGGCCATGTCTGTCAGATTTATTTTATTGCATGATTTGCAGGCTAATAATGAAGGTTGAGTTTTTAATTATAAGATTTGTATTCCTCTACTCGATCATAAAAGTTCATACAAAAGCTGTCTTTTCTTACATTGAAATAAGCATTCAAATACATGGGAAAAGATTGGGCCTGGAATGGCAAGCCACAGCCTTCCTAACTAGCATTTTTAAGGACTCAATTCCTCCTCAAGTTACCAAAAGCTGTCAATGACAAACTTCAGCCTCCCAGTTTTAGATGTTCCATTTCCTGCTCCACAGCCTGGCATGAGAATGTGGTATACTTTTTCAGATCTAAAGAAACCCATGTCAAGCCACCAGCTCTTGAGACATGCACTGTGAGCCATTTTACAGTGAAGATTTTCATTTGAGCTAATTTGTCAAGTGTCTTATGACAAATTAAAGGCAAACTACAAACTCCAGTCTCAAACTGCAGAACTGTGAAGGAATCTAACTGATTCATAGCTTGAAAGAATTCAAGGTGTTAGTTTCAAAGCCCCTTGACATAGCATGATCCAACAGTTGTATAAACCTCCACCTACCAGCGCTGACTCATTGCAAGACAAGCTACAGCTTTATAAAAGTCATGGAGTAGACTAATTGTGGTAAACCAAATCATAGGCTTGGCTACTGCCAATTTGTCTTTAGAACAACACAAATGAAGAGAAGATGCAGATGTCCCTGAGAGGGAGACTTCGGGGCCAGAGGACTGAAGAGAGGCCACTACACAAGAAGGTTCTTGGAAGTAGAAGCTAGAGTTTCTGAAGAGGCTTGATTCTAAACTTCAGCCACTGGTCAAAGAAAAAGACTGAGTAGAGAGCAAGAATTCAACTTTTTTTTTTTTTAGTTGGGTCTCACTCTGTCGCCCAGACTGGAGTGCAATGGCATGCTCCCAGCCACTGCAGCCTTGACCTGCTGGGCTCCAGAGATCCTTCCATCTCAGCCTTCCAAATAGCTGGAACTACAGGCACATGCTACCACGCCCAACTGGTTTTTGATTTATTGTGAGACGAGGTCTCGCCAAGTTGCCCTGGCAGGTCTCAAACCCGCAGGCTCAGGCAATACACTCGCCTCGGCCTCCCAAAGTGCTGGGATTACAGGCTGAGCCACCGAGCCTGGCCAGAATTTAAATTTTTAAAAGAGACTGAAAAAAATAGATATAAATATCTGTCTCAGTGATTTTCCAATACACGTGCTTCAGAATCTCCTAGAGTGCTTGTTAGAACACAGGTGTGATTCATTTTTCGTGTATATCAATGCAACTGATTTTTTACACATTTATTTTGTATCCCGCAAGTTTACTGAGCTTATTTAAAAGTTCTGTCAGGATTTTTTGTGGCATCTTTAGGGTTTTCTACATATAAGATAATGT
This sequence comes from Carlito syrichta, assembly GCF_000164805.1. Lineage (NCBI taxonomy): Eukaryota > Metazoa > Chordata > Mammalia > Primates > Tarsiidae > Carlito > Carlito syrichta. The sequence goes on along the minus strand of NW_007252951.1, from coordinate 559,993 downwards.
CATCTATGATAGAGATAATTTTACTCCTTCCTTTCCAATCTAGATGCCTTCATTTTTCTTGCCTAACCACTCTGACTAAGATTGGAAATATTATGTTGATTCGAACTGGCAAGAGCAGGCATCTTGCACTGTTTCTGATCTTAGAAGAAAAGCTTTCAATCTTTTACCATTGAGTATGATGTAAGCTATAAGTTTTTGTTTTGTTTTGTTTTGCTTAATATATGACCTCTATTATACTGAGGTTAGTTTCCTTCTATTCTTAGTTTTTTAAATGTTTTTCTTTCCTAAAAGGGTGTCTTGTCAAATGCTTTTTTTTTTACATCAATAACGATAATTATTTGCTTTCTTCATTTTATTTATGTTGTATACTATATTGATTGATTTTAGTATGTTGAACCTCTGTTGATTCCAAGAATAAATCCCATTTGGTCATGATGTATAATCCTTTTAATTCACTCTTGTGTCTTTTTGCTAATAGTTTGTGAAAATCTTTGCATCAGTATTCAGACCTATGTTGGTCTGTAGTTTTCTTTTCCTGCAGTGTCTTCTTTTAGGTTTGGTATCAGGGTAACTCTTTTTAAATGACTATTTTAACAGCAGCTCTTTCTTATGATGTTTATTAAAAAGTATCTATTAAGAAAGGGATTGGCAGTAGTGGGATACTACTGGGGTGGGGGATGGCGGGAGGACACAACATTAATAAGGGTACTGAATCTCAAACCAGGCAAAGTGGGGGCCAAAGGGAGGCCCAAACTTTTCCTGTTCGATGACCACTTGTATACCTAGTCCTGAATTGTACCCCACATCTTTAAAATAACGTTTTTAAAAATTAGAAGAAAAAATAATAATAATAAATTTAAAAGTATTTAAATGTATATTATTGAATATCAAGTAATTATTTCAGTAAGTTTTTTCTCTAAATTATTTCACTTTATTTTTTTTTAAACAGCTAACACAAACTAAGTCTGAAAAATTGTGTGAAACTATCAATCTGATGTAATGCCCAAAGATATGGGACACTTGGCATTGACTTAATTCCTTAGAAAAGTCTAGATTTCTAAGTACCTAGACAGATACAGTTTTAGGTAAAATAGTAAAAAAAAAAAGTTTACCTTATAACCTCAAGGAAAAAAAACATAGATGTTAGACTTCACTCTGCTTAGGAGGTCCCAGTTGAGGCCCAACGCTACTGTCTAACAAATTCCCAGGTGATGCTGATGCTTCTTGTCTGGGATCACAACCTGAAAACAACTAATCAACAACAAAGTTTCTCATTCTCAGTATTATTGACATTTTGAGCCAGATAATTCTTGGTTGCGGGAGACTGTCCTGTGCATTATAAGATATTTAACAGCATCCCTGGCCTCTAATCACTGGATAACAGTAGCAACCCCCCAAAAAATATGGCAACCAAAAATGTCTTCACAGGGAGGACCTCCCATTCCCAAATGATGTGGAAGGGGATAAATTGCTCATTGACAGTCACTGATCTAGATAAGTATCTAGAACATTTTCTCTTTGAATTCAACTTTTTCTAGATTTTTTGAAAGTGAAGAGTTTTACCCTGGTATTATTTTTATTTTTCTGAAAATCTATTTGGTAATTATAATATTCCTTTTTTATTTAAAGGCCAGATGAGAGGGGCAAATTTTTCAGACTAGGGAAATAATATTCATGTCTCCGTTCTGATTTATTATGCTACAAGGACATAAAACAAGTTTTGACTATCCATTCTGTGACATGTGGTCCTCCCCAAATCTCAGATACTTGTGTACGATTGAGATGCATTCCCTGGGACTTCCGGTGAAATGGCGACGGGGCAGCCTGGTCTATGAAACCTTCTGCAAAGGAGAATGCAGAGGGTCTCTGGCTCTCTCCCCGGGGGCTGCGGACCCCAACGTCGGCAGACTGCTCTTCACACAGAGTTCGGCCGTCGCCACCGCTGGGGCATCTCAGCGGTCTGGACAACCACTGCAGCTGCAGACACACACACAGCAGCAGCCAGCACCACCACGGCCTCCATGGTGGCCATAGCGCATCACGCCACCCGTGCCTGAGGCAATCCACGACTTCAGTCCTTGAAACCCCTGCAGGCAAGATCTGCTGGGAGGATCGCTGCCACCTCTGCTGCCACCTTGACGTCCTACCAGCCATGGGTCTCCTCCTGTGTGCCCTGAGGCAGGTTTCCATTGGCGGCTCCTGTCCGGCCCCACCCCCTCTGGGGCGAGCAGCTGAGATAGCACCACCTGCTGCCAATTCAAGATAACAACACCAAAACGGGAGAAACAAGCTTGAAAAAGAGACATGGGCCAGATTTGAGTGTGAACAGAGGTTGATCTGAACTATCCTTCACAACAGGCCAGGGGCAACTGACCCTAACGGAGAACAAATTTACCAGCTTGAAAAGAAAGCTAGAAATCAGAGCAGAAAGGACACTGGACTTAAACGAAAAGTCTTAGAATGTGCTCAATTGGTTCTGTTAGTTTAATGAGTTGATTCTATTCCTATTGTTTGTTCCTTTTTTTCTCTCTTCCTTTTCTTCTCTTTTCTCCTTTCCGTAAACCATAACTTTGTATAGAGGAACAGCACACCAATAAGGTGGTTGGTTAGCTTGTATGTTAGCATCATTGTATGTTTTATTTATTTTTTTTGTATGGAAGCTGGTTAGTCTGTAGCCATGGTCTATTGTTTTTATCTGTTTCAGTTTAGGTCTCTCTCTCCATTTGTTGATACACTCATCTGTTTCCCGCCTTACTCCTTTCTCTCTCCATTCCCCTCTTCCCCCCCACTGTCTGCTCCATTCTCTTCCCTCTGCTAAGCACATTTTATTTCAGGGAGTAAACCTACAACCCCACTGCATGGACAGATTCCAAGGCAGTGGGAAGTGGGTTTTAAATTATCCATACACCTCTTGGTGAATACCAGGACCTGCAGATAGATTTTGAATCAAGCTCCCCCCTTAAGTAAATCTCAAAACTGCAAAAAGGACCACCACCCCCAACCTAGAGTGCAACTCCAGAATTGAACAAAGTAAGAGGGCATACATAAAGAATAGGAGATTGAACAAACAGAAGTAAAACCAATCCCTCTACCACTGAATAACAGAATTAAAGAAGATGGTGACGTGGAGGGAAGGAAAAAGTAGGGAGGAGGGAAAAACCACAAATGAAGAAAAACCAAAAGAAGAATATAGAATATAGGTCCACACAGATCCCTGGGAAATAAGACACTGAGAAAACAGATTCCGGAACACAAAAAACAAAAGCCCCCAGAATGACTGGTCACATGCAACAAACCCAGACATCAAGACATTAATAGAGAGAATAAAAAAATTGAGGAGAGACAAGAGGAAAATAAGAAGGAGCTGATGTCAGAAATAACAGCAGTAAAGAATACTGTGATGGAAATAAAAAACAAACTAATAAGCATGGAAAGCAGAATTAGCCAAGCAGAAGAATCTCAGAGCTTGAAGACCAAAACACAGAACTAACCCAAACTGTCAAAAGCATAGAAAAGAAGCTCAAAAAGACAAAAAAAAAACCTTCAAGAGATGAATGATCACTTCAAGAGACTGAACCTAAGAGTAATTGACCTTCCTGAGGCAGAGAGAGAAACAGAGGCCACACTGGAACAAACATTTCATGAAATCATTCAAGAAAACTTCCCTCATCTCATCAAGGATGAAAAAAATTCAAACACAAGAGATTCAGAGAACCCCTGCAAGACAAAAAATGAGAAGACCAACTCCCAAACATATAATAATTTGCCTAAACAAAGTAGGTATAAAAGAAAAATCCTAAAGGTAGCAAGAGAAAAAGGTCAGACTAACTACCAGGGAAGACCAATTAGAATAGCAGCAGATTTACTATAGAAACCCTCCAGGCTAGGAGAGCTTGGAGCGCTATCTCCAAAGTTCTAAAAGATAAACAATTTCAACTGAGAATAACCTACCCAGCCAAGCTAAGCTTCATCATTGAAGGAATATTGAAATCTTTCCCAGATATCCAATCCCTAAGAATCTACGCGCCCACAAGACCACCTCTACAAGAAACACTTAAGAAAGTATTGAACACAAAAGAAAAGGAAAAAAGAACAACAACATTTTTCATAAGAGTACATGCAAAAGTTTACAAACTCACGTGATCCAACTCTAAAACCAAAAGAAAGACAGCACACAAACAGGAAGAACAACAACTCTGTAAGAACATTATGATAGGGATCAACTCTCACATTTCAATAATTAGTTTGAATGGGAACAGATTAAATGCACCACTGAAAAGACATAGCATGGAAAAATGGGTAAAATGTCACCAGGCAACAATCTATTGTCTTCAAGAGACTCACCAGTAAGAGGATGGGAAACAAATTTTCAGGCGAACGGAACACAAAAGAAAGGAGGAGTCGTGATCTTAATCTCAGACAAAATACCCTTTAAGCTATCAAAAATTTAAAAAGATACAGAAGGCCACTACATAATGATAAAAATTTCAATCCATCAACAAGAAATATCCATCCTAAACATATATGCACCGAACATAGGAGCACCAACTTTCATAAAGCAGCTCCTAGGTAAACAAAAAAAAAGATATCGACTCCAATACCATCATAGCTGGGGACTTCAATACCCCACTCACAACCCTAGATAGATCATCAGGAAAAAAATACAGCAACGAGATCTGAAACCTCAATGTAACTCTTGATCAAATGAACTTAATTGATACCTACAGAACCTTCCATCCAAAGACCACAGAATACACATTCTACTCATCACCGCACGGAATGTACTCTAAGATTGACCACATTCTTGACCATAAATCAAGCATAAGCAAATATAAAAGGACTAAAATTTTACAATACACCTACTCGAACCACAGTGGAATAAAAATAATCATCAACACAAACATGGTCCCCCCAAAACCCACAAAGACATGGACACTATTCAGCATGATGCTAAACAACTCCTGGGTCAATGATGAAATCAAAACAGAGATTAAAAGATATCTGGAAACAAATGAAAATGAAGAAACATCTTACCAAAATCTCTGGGACGCCATGAAAGCTGTAGTAAGAGGGGAATTTATATCCCTACAAACTCACATGAAGAAAATGGAAGGATCACAAATTAACAGCCTAACAAGCCACCTAAAAAAGCTTGAAAAGCAAGACCACCAAAACCCTAATTTCAGCAGAAGAATCCAGATCACCAAAATAAAAGTTCAAATTCAGGACATGGAAGACAAAAAGATAATACAAAAAAATCAATTAAACAAAAAGCTGGTCCTTCGAAAGGATAAACAAGATCAATGGTCCCCTAGCTAGACTGACCAAGAAGAAGAGAGAAAACACCCAAATAAACACAATCAGAAACACAAAAGATGAAGTCACATCTGACCCTGAAGAAATACAAAAGATCATTAGAGACTACTATGTACACTTGTATAGAAACAAACTTGAAAACCTTAAGGAAATGGAGGAATTTCTGTCATCACACAACCTGCCTAGGTTGAAATAAGAAGAAATTGAGACCCTAAATAGACCAATAACAATCAAGGAAATTGACCACGTAATAAGAAAATTACCTACAAAAAAAAAGCCCTGGACCAGATGGCTTTCCAGCAGAATTCTACAAGACATTTAAGAAGGAGTTTATACCAATCCAACTGAAGGTATTCCAGGTAATTGAGAAAGATGGAACTCTCCCCAAATCATTTTACGAAGCTAACATCCATTGATACCCAAGCCAGGTAAAAGACCCAACAAAGAAAGAGAACTACAGGCCAATATCTTTGATGAACATAGATGCCAAAATTCTCAGCAAGGTTCTAGCAAACCAGATTCAACAACACATCTCAAAAATCATCCATCATGACCAAGTAGGCTTCATCCCTGGAATGCAAGGCTGGTTCAACATTTGTAAAACCATAAATGTAATTAAATACATCAACAGATGTCAAAACAAAAACCACATGATTATATCATTAGACACAGAAAAAGCTTTTGATAAAATCCAGCACCCCTTCTTGATAAAAACCCTCAAATAGCTAGGCATACGGGGAACATACCTCAAAATAGTAAAAACCATCTACGAGAAACCCACAGCCAGCATACTCCTAAACAGACAAAAACTGGAACCATTTTCCCTGAAAATTGGAACAAGACAGGATGCCCACTCTCACCCATCCTGTTCAATATAGTATTGGAAGTCCTGGCTAGAGCAATCAGAGAGGAGAAGGCAACCAGGGGTATTCAAATAGGAAAAGAGGAAGTCAAGCTATCTCTCTTTGCAGATGACATGATCGTGTACCTTTAAAACCCAAGAGAATCTGTCAAATACCGCCTTACACTGATAAAGGACTTTGGCAAAGTCTCAGGATATAAAATAAATGTGCAAAAGACAATCGCATTTCTTTACACCAATAATAAACAAACAGATACCCCAAAAAGCACAATTCCATTCACAATAGCCACAAAAAAAATGAAATACCTTGGCATATTCCTAACCAGAAACGTGAAAGACCTTTACAATGAAAACTACAAAACACTGCTCAAAGAAATCAAAGATGACACAAACAAGTGGAAAAATATCCTATGCTCATCGATTGGAAGAATCAACATTGTGAAGATGTCCATCTTACCTAAGGCAATCTACAGATTTAATGCAATACCCATCAAATTACCAGCAATATTCTTCTCAGAACTAGAAAAAACAACACAGGAATTCATATGGAAACACAAACGACCAAGAATAATCAGAACAATCCTCAGCAAAAAAAAAAAAACAAAGCAGGTGGTATCACATTACCAGACTTCAAACTTTACTATAAAGCTACAATCATCAAAACAGCTTGGTATTGGTACAGGAACAGGCATATAGATCAATGGAATAGAATTGAGATTCCAGAAGCAAAACCTCAATTTCTCAACCAACTCATCTTCAACAGAGCCTCCACCACCTACCACTGGGGAGAGGAGAACCTATTCAGTAAATGGTGCTGGGAAAACTGACTGACCACATGCAGAAGATTGAAACAGGACCCCTATCTATCCCCATACACAAAAATTAACTCTAAATGGATCAGAGACCTAAATGTAAAACCTCAAACCATAAGAACCTTAGAAAATGAAGGACATAGCCTCATGGATATTGGAACTGGCATCCAGTTCCTGAACAAAACCCGAAACCCACAGGCCATAAGAGATAAGATAGATAAGTGGGACCTCATTAAACTGACAAGCTTCTGCAAAGTCAAAGAAACCATCAAGAGAGCAGGGAGATAGCCTACAGACTGGGAAAAAGTATTTGCCAACTCTAGGTCTGACAAAGGTTTAACATCTTGGATCTATAACGAACTCAAACCTGCTGAAAAGAAAAAACAAACAATCCCATTATAAAATGGGCAAAAGATATGAACAGATACTTCTCAAAGGAAGACATCCGAGCAGCCAACAGATACATGAAAAAATGTTCAACCTCACTAATCATGAGGGAGAAGCAAATCAAAACCACAGTGAGATACCATCTAACTCCAGTCAGAATGGCAATTATCAATAACAATTGCTGGAGAGGGTGTGGAGAAAAGGGAACACTTCTACACTGTTGGTAGGAGTGAAAACTAGTACAGCCTCTGTGGAAAACAGTATGGCAATTCCTAAAAGCTCTAAATACTGACCTCCCATATGACCCCGCAATACCTCTACTGGGAATATACCCTGAAGAACTCAAATCACTCTATCAAAAAGATACTTGCACATGTATGTTTATCGCAGCATTGTTCACAATAGCAAGAACCTGGAAGCAACCATACTGTCCATCAAAAGAGGACTGGATTTAAAAAATGTGCTACATATACACGATGGAATACTATGCAGTCATAAAAAAGAACAAAATCATGAATTTATCAGGAACCTGGATGGAACTAGAGTCTATAATACTGAGTGACCTCTCACAGAAACAAAGATCTGAGTATCACATGTTCTCACTCATATAATGGACCTTTAACATCCAATGTAATAGTATAAGAAAAGGACTGACAGTGGTGGGAAACTATGTGGGGGGAGGGGGAGGGAGATGGGATTAACAGTAATAAATATCTGTCTGGTGATGGGGAGACACCTCTTATCAACAAGGGTGCCTAAACGAAGCATATTTGTATACCTAACCCTTAACTGTACCCCACAATATCATAATAAAAAATATTGGTTTAAAAAAAAACAAGAGATGCGTTCCTTAAAGTGCTTTCAGATTCAAATACTTTCCCCACTTCCCTAGAGTAATCCATTCGAATAGATTCTAGAGTCACCTTAAACCAGGAAAATAATGATGAATACAAGTATGACAAAAAAGAAAAAATTAACATACTCTGAGTAAGAAAAAAATAAAAATCCCAGAGTGATAAAAATGATTAACAAAGGGGAAATGCCTCAGGAGTGAGGTGATGCACTGACACTAAAAGCAAATAATGAGCAACCGTTCTTATACAAGTTTTATATTTAAAGAAATAAATCAAGTGTGAGCATATGCCTTTGGGACAGAGATACTACTGAACACATTTTTAAAAACTTCAAACCAACTGCCCTCTAGAAATGCAAAGCAGAAATATTTCTACTTTAAAATTAATGCAAATGCAGTTAGCATGATTTTTAAAGTTAAGATTAAAAAGTTTGTTTTTTTTAAAAAAGGGATGCACAGAAAGTTGTTCTAGCATTTCATAGGTAAACAGCAAGCAGGATCTTCTCTCAATCTCTCTATCCTTTCTGGCACAAATTTCTGTTTTTTTGTTTGGTACAAGGAACAATTAAGAATTTTTATTATTTCAGGGTCTCCGTGTAGAAATTATGCAGCAGGAATCCCATTTCTAGTTTAATATATTCCCAAGCATTCCATAGATTTGCTGTATTTTCTAGTATGTGTTCAGTCTGTTTAGTATAAATTAATGTATAGAAGCCACACACAAAAAAAAATTGCTATAAGATTAAAGAGCAAATATATCAAAGTAAGTTTTCAACAGATGCCCTAAAGCCTTAAGGTGTGCCCCTAAACTACAGTTTGATGACCTTTTAAGGAAGAGAACTCAAGAAGGAGATTTAATTTTGTTTTCTACACATACAGATTGGCCACAAGGCCCTGAAAGAATAATATAGCAGAGGAGTGAGCTCTATGCAGAAGGTATTTGTCAGATTTTTGAGAAAGAATAAGAGGACAGTGGATCAGTAGACCTAAATAAGACTTGGACTTAAAACACTCTTTCCACCCCCATATCACAGTCCAACGATACCAACTTGAAAGTCAAAACTTATTCATATCTGTGACTTAAAACAATGGTTATCAATGTGGCAGGTGGAAATACTGGTGAGAAGGTAAGAAGATCAGGCCTTTACGTAAGTCTGCTGCTCTTCAAATTGCAAAAGACATGTTTTATACATGCTGTGCAATTGAATTATTTTTAAATATGTCATTTTATTTCAAAAAAAATCAAAAATCCTAAACAAGTTTTTGTTAGACATACCTGGATTTGAATGGATCCTAGCAGGCACGAGGACACTATATTTTATTCACAGGAAGAACAGATTATATTAGCATCTATTTGTACCACAATTAATTCAATTCTGACACTTACTACCTGGAGCTACTGTGAGACTCCACAGGTTTAAGGATTCAGCTCCCCAAAACTGCCTGCACTGCAGAGCCAGTCACAAGTATTGGGTTCCCAGGTTCCCCTACTTTTGTCTAACTTGGCTACCATTAGGGGATTCTCATGACACATACCGCCTCGGGCTCAATGTTTTGCTTGTACAGCTGACAGAACATGGGAAAATGGTTTACTTACTATTATTACTACTTTATATTTTTATATTATATTTTACTTGCTATTATTACTATTACTGTTACAAGTTTATTATAAAATATACAACTCAGGAACAGCCAAATGGATGAGATGCATAGGACAAGGAATGGGCATGAGGGATGCACAAAGCTTTTATGTCCTGCCTAGGAGTGATACTACCCTCCCAGCACCTCCATGTGTACTCCAACCTGGAAGTTTTCTGAACTCCACTGCTGAGGAGTTTTCATGGCAATGCCATTGCACAGGCATGATTGACTAAATCATTCACCATTGGTGATTGAACTCATTCTGCTGTTGGTTGTTTTTCCTACCCCGGGGTCAAGAGGTGGTACTGAAAGTTCCAATTGTCTAATCACATGGTCTTTCTGATGATCAGCTCCTATCCTGAAGCTATCTGGGGACCCCAGGTCACTAGTTATCTCATTAGTATACAAAAGATATTCCAGCTGTGTGCCACGAACCAAGAACAAAGAACAAATATATATTTCCCATTACACCACAACTACTTACTAGATAGGGGGGTAATGTGAGAGCCATAGACTTTACCTCCAAATTACATATGCACCATATACAACAAGTCCAATGTACAGAATATTAGTTTATTGGGGTTTTTTTTTTTTGAGTTGGCGTCTCACTCTGTCGCCCAGACTGGAGTGTGGTGGCCGCTCCCGGCCACTGCAGCCTCAACCTGCTGGGCTCCAGTGATTCTTCCGCCTCAGCCTTCCAAGTAGCTGGAAATACAGGCACGTGCTACCATGCCCGGCTAATTTTTGATTTATTGTAGAGATGAGGGCTCACCAAGTTGCCCAGGCGGGTCCCGAACCTCTGGGCTCCAGCAATCCATTCACCTCAGCCACCCAAAGGTGCAGGATTACAGGCTGAGCCACCTAGCCCGGATCAGAATATTGTTTTAATACATTTTTATCTTTGAGTCTGTTCCATGGAATGATAGTCTATGGGATGTTAGTAGAAGTTAAGTAAAAACATAAGATAAAATAGTTACAGTTTTTAAATGCGATTAATCCCTGGAATAAACAAAGAAAAATATTTCTTTACTGCACAAGTTTTTAGACCTTCAATATATTAGTGTTCTTTAAGACCCATCAAGAGAGACATATATTATGTAAAATTTCCCCAAATCATAAAACTCCATTTGTAAACAACAAAGAACCTTGAGAGAGTAGACATCATCATAATACAGTTTAGAAAACACTGAAGGGCATATCTTTCATCACATTTTATATTTCAATGCCCTATTTACTTTGGGGACTAAGAATTACAATACTGCATGTAGCATTCAGTAATATCAGCTCATAACCCTCTTTTTTTGTCCACATAGAATTTCATCTCTGGGTTTATTCTGGTATTCCTGGGTGTGTAAGATTAGTGCTGAAGAAAGTGGAAATTTTGTCTGTGTAAGGTTTTCTGGATTGGACCCCAGAGGTTTTTTAACTGTTTTAGACAATTACTTGTTCCTTAAAGCCTGGGGTATCACACCAAAATCGTTTAGTTGAGTTGAAAAAGGTTATTTACAGTATTTTTCACATAACTGACTTTTTCAGCCAACTGATTTGCATATAGTACAACATTGCTAATTTATACTAATATCTAATAGAATACTGGGGATTACAAATTTAAAAATTAGCAAATACCATAAGTGCAAGCATGAAATTAAAAACAATTAGAACTGTCTCATCACAAAAGGGACTTGATTAGTTTATGCTTACTCTTTATGGTAGTGATTTATAATATGCTCTCACTAATTTTTCAATGAAACCTTCATAATGTGACATTTTATTATCATCCCTACAAGAAAGATGGACAGAGCAGCCAGAGAGTTGGTAAAGCCTGTCCACTTTCCTGATAGATTCATTCTCTTACTCAGCACCTACAGTCCTATGCTCCTACCCCATGAAAAGTAGTCTTCAAGCACAATTTTAATGACTTTTTCCTACTAATATAAGACTAATGGATTTCACTGGAACAAGGAAAACATTAAAAATACAACAAAGAAACAAGATACCAGTAAGTCTATCACCAGAGATGACCATTGCTAATATTCACTGTGCTTATTTCCAATTCTTTCTTAAGCATACATATGAAGAAAATGTAAAGTATGTAAATATGCTTGCATAGTCGAGATTATATTTTATATTAAGTTTTATATTCTGATTTTTCACTTAGGTATTGATGAGGACATACCAACTTATGTCCATAATTTAATTATCGTTTTATATTTAAAGTGTATCATAAAGTCAGTTATTTCCATCTAGTTAATACATATAAATCAGCAGCTTAGTTCCATTTACGTAAATGAAAATAACTTAAAATTATTTCAATAGTCTAAACTGGTTTGGCACCACTAAAGGTAGTTATTCTTATATAACCTATTCAGAAAGATGAGACAAACTCATTTCAAACCTGGCATTACTCACATTTGCTATTGAAGGGTTACCTTTCAGGTATAGGCAGCTACAACTTCAGGAAGCAGAAACAAGTATGGGCAAATCTATTTTTAGCTTTATAATAAAATTGAATTTCTTCAGCTGTTGAGTTGCATTATAATTTCCATAATCAATTTCAGCCCACTTCAATTTGGGGGAACTTTAATTAGATGTTCCAGAAAATTTTTTTAATTTTCATTGTTACTATTTCTGTTTCACAGGTGAATTAATTGTAGCTCTGAACGGGTAGGTGATTTTTATAGGGCCACATAGCAATTGAATTTCTTAGAATTCCTAAGGGTTTTTAATGCTAAATCTTCTACACCCTCCCTCAAATGAAGACTAAAGTTGTGCCTGAAGGAAACAGATGTGAGACAGTCATTCTCAATTGAAGCTATGGCTACCACAGAGAATAATTGGCATTAATTAATGCATCTAACAGCTTTAAGCTGACTATGCATTTGCACAACTACCCTAAAAGTTTCCTAACAGTATCCTCTGAAGTGTACCTAACAATCTCTTAGAAGTCCCTCAGAAGCCTTTTAGCAGTCTTGATAGAAATATTTTGCTCAGTACTACAAAAAGCACATTAACATTTACACTAGCACTTTAGGAGTTCTGGAATCCACAAGTCTCATCTCTTCTAAGGTCAGTTCTACAAAATATCTGATGCCTGCTTACAGTAGATTCTCAATAAATATTCACGATCACACATTCTTAGTTGAAATGTAAATGGTTACTGAGTTACTTTCATCTCCAAAATCAATTATTTGTAATCCTTTCATTAATATTTTCTAGAAATCTGCTGTAGTTTTATAATATACACTGTAAATCTGAAACAGTTAGTAAAAGAAAAGCAAGAAGCCCTTTGTTCCATTTCTTCCAGATCATAGGTTAATATTTGTAGTTCATGTATTGAGACAAGTTAAATTTCTTTATGATATTCAGAGAATAATGTAATAAGACTTAATACAGAGTATTCTTGCCTAGGAAAAAAAAATTCATCCTTAGTGGTCCTGCTCTGAGCTTGCCCTGGGCTGGGAACAATACCCATGCTACTTACACATTTCATTTGAGTTTCACAATGGCTTATAGTTGAAGGAAAGAAAGCTTGGCGAAGTTAAGTCAATGATCTGGCCCAATCCTACATCTACCTGACTTCAAGCTTGTGTTGTTTCCACCTCAACACTGTCTATTTAACAATCATGCATCCATCCCCCAAGAGGTTCCCAGATGTCTCAATATGTACTGTGTGGCCATGAGGTCCTAGATCATCACAGAGAAGATATAAATGGTTCCCCTGCCTTCCGGTAAGTATATTCTAGAACTCATGTCACTTTACAAAAATGCAAGGCCTAGATAAAGTCTAGAGTTTTTCATCTCCATTTATTAATGTACCAGATATGATGCTAAGGACATAGGATATTTTGTAAAATCCTAGGAAAACTGAATTTTGTAGTCCTGCAAATGAAATCTATTCTTCACCAAGGATACACCAAAGTTTCCCATAAAATATCTTGATTCTTTCTAACAAAGAATCATCTTATCTCAGGAATAGATAACCATAAATGCCAAAGTACCCTAATGTCATCACTGTCTGTAACTGTATCCCTAGGATAACAAGGTCTCCAAAGTCATTTATTTATTCGAAAATGTATTTTGAGTCTCACTTTTTGCCAGGCACAATTACAGGAACTGAGGATATATCAGTGAACAAATACAATGAAGATTCCAGACATTAGGGAGTTTACATTCTGGCAGGATAGAGACAAGACAAAATAAATATAATTAATAAGTAGATTATGCATTGTATATCAAGATATATGATAGGGGCTATGGAAAACTATCCAATATTGCAAAGAGACTCAGAAAAGTAGAGAGTATACAGATTAAAATTTTAAATAAAACCATCAGATTAGATTCCACTGAGAAGTTGATATTTAAGAAAAGAGTTAAATGAAGTCATGTGGTCAGTCGTGCACATCTAGGGGAAGAAAGTTTCTGAGAGATGTATAGAAGCTTTTTAGTTTAATTGAGTTCCACTTGTTTATTTTTGTTTTTGTTGCATTTGTTGTTGGGGTCTTAGTGAGAAAGTCTGCCTGAGCCAATGTTCAGAATAGTTTTCCAAGATTTTCTTCTAGGAATTTTATGGTGTCAGGTCTTATATTTAAGTATTAAATACATTTTGAGTTAATTCACAGGTAGGAAGACAGAGTATGTAGGTGCAGATGCTGGAAGACTTAACAGTACATGTCATAAGAGGCTATGGAAATCCTCTCCCAATGTTTTCATTTTCTCTGTGAAAATTGAAAGTGAAAAATGTTGAAGATGGGGAGGAAGAAAGAGTAAAGTAGTTGTCAGGTAGAGTAGAAGAATGAATTAATTAGTAATATTAGGTATGATTGTCAGTGGCAGTTTTGGAGCCCAGTTAGAGCCTAGGAACACCACATGCACGCTCATACACACACACACACACACACACACACACACACACACACACACACACACACTTCCTTCTCCAAACTGCCATGAGCAAAGGGCTGCCCTAAATAGAGACTGAGGCACTTACAGGTCCCACATGAAGCCTGGGGAACCCCAGATCCCAAGAGTCCTGCACCGCAGATGCCAATCCCTCCATGGAGAATCTTAGGGGGAAATACCCTGCAGGGGTAGTGTGTGCCAAATAGGCATGCTTCCCTCTCTCCCTCCCCAGCACCCAGTAGGGGTGATGTAACCAATTCAGGGAAATTTCTATGGTGCCAGCAGCCATTGTGGCCCTAGCTCAGGGCTGCAGAGGGTCACCACAATTGCCATAAATACCTCCTTTGGAGCAGGAAAGGAGGTGGAGTACCTCTGCACAGTGTGGACGGTGGCAGTGGCTATAGCTTAAGAGAAAGAACGGATCACCTACTAAAGAAGTCTTATCAGAATTGCAGTTGACTTCTCAGCAGAAACCCTACATGCCAGAAAGGACAGGGGTCCCACCTTAAACATTCTTAAAGAAAAGTAATTACAGCCCCAAATTTTCTACCCTACCATGCTAAACTTCATTAATGAAGGAGAATTAAAATCTTTCCCAGACATCCATTCCATAAGAGAATATACCACATCCAGACCAGTCCTTCAGGAGATGCTTAAGAAAATTATAACCACAAAAATGAAAGAACAATTCCATTCATCTCAAAAGCACAGGCAAGCACAGACCATACAAATCAACCACAAAACCTAAAAAGCAAAGCAGCTTCTTAATAGCACTCTGACAGGCACAAACACCCACAAATGAAAAATCAACTTAAACATGAATGGACTGAATGTGTCACTTAAAAGGCATAGAGTGGTAAATTGGATAAAGAAGCATAATCCATCCTTCTGCTGTCTTCAGGAAACCCACATCATTGCAAATGACACCCAAAGGCTCAAGGTAAATGGCTGGAGAAAGATCTTCCAGACAAATGGAATAGCAAGAGTGGCTATTCTTATATCAGACAAAGCAGACTTCAAACCAATAAAAGTTAAAAAGGACACTTCATAGTGATAAAAGGCTCAATCCACCAGCAAGACATATCCACCTTGAATACAAATGCACTCAACATATAAGCACCCATATCTATAAAACAAATGCTAATTAAAATAAGTAAGGACATAAATAGCAATACAATTATAGTCAGAAAATTTAATATCCCACTAATAGCCTTAGACAGACCATCAAAGCAAAAAACTAACAAGAAAATCCACAACTTTAACTTGACACTTGACCAGTTGAACCTAATAGACATCTACAGAGCATTTCATGCAATAACCACAGAATATATATTCTTCTCATCAGCACATGAAACATACTTTAAGATTAACCTTGTACTCTGATACAAGTCAAACATGAAAAAATTTCAAAAGGTCAAAATCATACCAAGCATCTTCTTCAACCACAGTGAAATAAAAATAAATATCATCACCAACATAAACTCCCCAAAGCACAAAAATATATGGATATTAAACAACAGGCTTCTGAATAGGGCAGAAATAAAGAGATTCCTAAAAACAAAGGCACAACACACCAAACCTCCGGGGTACCATGAAAACAATGCTAAAAGGGAAGTTTATAGAATTGCACACACATATAAAGAAAATAGAAGGATCTCAAGTAAACATCCTAATGCTGCACCAAAAAGAGCTGGAAAGACAAGAGCAAACCAATCCCAGAATAAGCAGAAAAAGTGAATTTTTTAAATAGAGTCACAACTGAATGAAACAGAGACAAATAATCATACAAAGGATCAATGAGATGAAAAGGTGTTTCTTTGAAAGGATAAATAAGATTGACAGACTCCTGCCCAGATTAACAAGAGAAAGAGAAAAAATTTGAATAAACACAATTAGAAATGAAAAAAGTTATGTTACAGCTGGCCTTTAAGAAAAACAAAAGATTATCAGAAATTATTATGAACATCTATATGTGATTAACAAGAAAATCTAGAGGAAATGGATAACCTCCAAAGATTGAAACAGGAAGAAATTAAAATCTTAAATAAACCAATAACAACCCAAGAAATTAATACAACAATAAGAAACCTCCCCACCAAAAAAAAGCCCTCGACTGGATGATTTCTCAGCTGAATTACATAACATATACAAGGAAGAGTTGATACCAATGCTACTAAAAGTATTCCAGGCAACAGAGAAGGAAGTAATCATCCCTAGCTCATTATAAGATGCCAGAATAATACTGATAGCCAAAAAATGTCAGTGACCCAACAAGAAAAGAATACTACCAGCCAATTTCTCTGGAGAACATAGATGCAAAAATTCTCAACAAGATTCTAGCAAATCACATCCAAAAACATATTTCAAGAATCATTAAGCAATACCAGGTGGGTTACATTCCTGGGATGCAGGATTAAACAAACATAAATCAATAAATGTAATCAATCTCATAAGCAGGTGTAAAACCAAGAGCCACATGATTATCTAAGAAGATCCAGAAAACTATTCAATAAAATCAACATCCCTTCTTGATTTAAAAAAAAAAAAAAAAAAACTCTAACACCCAGGCATCAAAGGAACATTTCCTCAAAATAATAAGAGCCATCTATGGCAAACCTGCAACCAACATCATACATAAAAGGCAGAAGCTGAAAGTATTCCCCCTAAGAACTAAAACAAGACAAGGATGCCTACTCTCACCTCTTATTTAGCACAGTATTAGATGTCCTAACCAGAGACATCAGGCAGTAGAAAGATAATAGGGGGATAAAAATAGGAAAAGGGGAAGTTAAATTAACCCTCTTTGCAGATTATATGATTCTATACCTAGAAAACTCTAGAAAGTCTGTCAAAAACCTTTTCACACTGATAAGCAACTTCAGTAAAGTTTCAGAACACAAAATCAATGTGCAAAAAACAGTTGCATTTTTATACACCAACAAGCAGGGTGAAAACCAAATAAAATAACACAATCCCATTAACATTAACTACAAAAAATCATGTCAGCATCCATCTAACCGAAGAGGCTAAAGACATTTACAAGGGGAGCTATAAAACACTGCTCAAAAAATCAAAGATGACACAAACAAATGGAAGAATATCCCATGCTTATGAATTGAAGGAAATAACATCATCAAGACATCATTTCTACCCAAGACAATCTATAGATTCAGTGCGATTCCTATAATTTGCCAACATCATTTTTTAAGACTGAGAAAATAATTACAGAAATTCATATGGAAGCAAAAGAAGAGCCTGAATAGCTAAAACAATCCTCAGCAAAAAGAACAAAGTGGGAGTATCATATTCCCAGACCTCAAACTGTACTACAAGGCTACAGTAACCAAGACAGCATGATACTGTGGTACTGTTACAAAAATAGACACATAGACCAGTGGATGAATACACAAGTAAATTCACAGATTTTCAACTGACTCACCTTTGACAAAGACAATAAAACAAACATTAGAGAAAGGAAACCATATTTAGTCAATGGTGCTGGGAAAACTGGCTAACCACATGCAGAAGAATGAAACTAGACCCCTATCCATCACCATATACAAAAATTAACTCAAACTGAATCAAGGACTTAAACATGAAACCTCAAACTATAAGAATCTTAGAAGAAAATACCCTCCTGGACTTTGGAGTAATAAATTAATTGAAAGCCAAGTCCTTAAAAGCAAATGCAACAAAAAGATAAAATTGATAGATGAGACCTTATCAAGATAAAAAGTTTTTGCATGGGAAAATAAACCATCAATAAAGAGACAACCCACAGAATGTGAAAATATATTTGAAAGCCATGCCTACAACAGGCCTAACAGCCAGAATCTACAAGGTACTCAAATGATTATCAGGAGAAGAAAAACAAAAACAAATAACCCCATCAAAAAGTGGGCAAAGGACTTGAACACAGCTCAAAGGAAGATACACAAGCAGCCAACACATGAAAAAATTCTCAGCTTCACTGATCATCTGAGAAATGCAAATCAAAATGACAATGAAATACCACCTCATCCCAGCCAGGAATGTCAAAAAAAACAAAAAATAGTCAAAAAAAAAACAGGTGTTGGTGAGGCTGTGGAGGAAAGGAAACACTTCTACAGTTAGTAGGAATGTAAACTAGTTCAACCTATGTAAAAAGCAGTGTGTCCTTTGCACAAAGAACTAACAATTGAGCTCTCATACAATCCAGCAATCCCCCTTCTGAGAACATACCCAGAAGAACATAAATCACTCTACCAAAAAGACATCTGCACATGCATGTTCATTGAAGTACTATTCAGAATAGCAAAAATATGGAACCAACCCAGATGCCCATTGAAAGTGGGCTGGATAAAGAAGATGTGGTACATATAAACAATGGAATATTACACAACAGTAAAGGAGATCAAAAGCATGTTCTTTGTAGCCACCCAGATGCAACTAGAGATCATCTTTCTAAGTGAACTATCACAGAAACAAAAAAATGAATACCACATGTTCTGACTCACAAGCAGGCCCTAAACATTGGCATGTGAGCACAAAAGTGGGAACAACCAAGGCTGGGCACTGCTTAAAAAAAAAAAAGAGGAAGAGAGAAGAGAGAATTGGGGGAAAAGGATGCATAACCACACCCCATTGGGTACCATGTCCACTACCATGGGGAGAAAGGGCTCGCTAAAAACCCAAGCCTCACCTGCACACAATTTACTTATGTAGCAAATTCCTACAAGTATCTCACAACTCTAAAAGAATGACAAAATAAAATAAAATTATCCCACAGCTTAAACTTTCTTACTGCAGAACTGTCCTTACAAGTAGGTAATTATCTGCCATCCCACAGCTCAGACATAGTGGCCATCTCTTCTGAAATAATGTGTGGACTGACCATGTCATTAAATTTACACCTTGTAATGCTCTTATCAACCAAATAGACTGCTTTTACTCAACTGGCTTGGGAGGAGAGAGAACTCTACTTTAAGCCCAATCATATCATTATAATTATCAAACTTTGAGAAAAACTTCTCATGCAAAATAAACATTCTTGGCTTAAAACTGTTACCTCTTCATTTTTATTGACTTGCAAGGGTGCTTCTCTTTGGAAGTTGTGATCTAAGCAGAGAAGCTTCTTTTAATGCATCCTTGAATTAAATCAGCACATCAGTGCAAGCAGCCCAGGGAGCCATGAGCCACCACTTTGCCAGCCTCATCACATTCTCCCCCAAATACATCCCTTGTGAGGTTTCAGAGCCCCCAAAAAACTGCTTTTGCAGTCAGTGTGCAGTGCAAATTAAAATCTCTGCCATTAAAAAGGAGGACACTCATTTCACACGAATTTTTCTGCATCTAAAGCCCCATTCCATGGGAGATTTCTCTTACTTGAGGGAAAATAGTGCTAACTTGGGAACACCAGAGGCAGTTTTCTGATTCCAGTGGTAGATCTTAGTTTACACAATGTCTGGACACAAATTTGACTCACCTCCTATAGGCAGAAAGAACTTACCTGTTTCTTTTCATATAACAATGCCAGTGAACGGTTAATTCTTAAGATCTGAAGCCAAATGTGCAGTTGAGTACAATAAGGAATGATGAGGTCTGAACTTGCAGCAAAGGCCCAGCTCTTCTCATTATTCCAGTCACTCATGAATTGAAGGATTCCTGCGGTGCTATGTTGATTGGTGTGTGACACTGTTTATTTTCTAAAAAGATATGGTGCAGTGTTTTTTTACCTAGTGAAAAGATGATGTAAAGTTATATCACTATCAAGAGACTTAAATAATTTAAAAGACTTTTATTCATAGCCAAACAGTAATTCACATAAAATATGGAAACATTCTATCAAAGACTATTAAGCTGGGGAAAAAAAGTATCTCCAAAGGTTTGGATGACTGAATATGAATGCTTGCCTTCTAGAGGGAAAGTAGGAAAATGCTATGATTACAGTATGGTAGAGAAAGAATATTCAAGAAAGTCAACTGTTAGATGAAGTCTAAACCTTAGATCCCTGAATTCAAATAAAATTTAAAAAAAAAACAAAAAAAACTTTAACATCACTCAGCAATGGCTGTCCCAACCAGTAGGGCTGTGACACTCATGGACTTTGAATAAAATCCTATTGTCTGCTATGAAGATTAGATTATGGTAAAGAAAAACTCTGGAAAAAATGGGTAGGTGGAATAGAATAAAGATTCTCTAGAACAAAAGAAAAGTTTGCCTGACTTGTGGGAAAAAAAAAAGGCACACAATGTATGTGCAACTAGAGAATGGGGTATACAAAATGCCCATAACTGCATGTCCAATTATTTTACCAGTATTTTGTGGCTTTCTTGTAACCCACTGTTCTGAGGGCAGCAAACACAGGGCAAGGCATTTTGTAGACAGATGATAATGGCTTTCAGTGCTTCTCAAATTGGCTCAAAGCCCATACTGTGTAAATTGCTAAAAGCCCATATGTAATTCTGAACCTCTTGCGGGCCCTGAGACTCTGTGTGCTGGTAATAATTACACAGACTGGATAATTAACTTCTGACATAAAAAGGGATGGAGGTGAGAGAAGAAAATGCAGACCTTATCAACTTTTACTTAAAGCAAGGGCACAAATTGACCAAAAAAAAACCCTCGGGCATTCATTTGGGGGGAAAAAAATCACTGTAGTCAATCTCTCTAATGTTTTTCTATAAGAATGGGAAGAAATTTCTTCATGTTCACATGATTATTATTTTCTGATATTTCTGAGTTCTACAATCTTATTCATTTTAATTTTCGTCTGGACTGTTTTGCCTTATCAATATTAAAATTCCTTAGAGAATATAGGCCCAAGGCACACAGACATATAGAGTGTGAACACTCCCACTGGAAAATAACTAACCTCTGCCTACAGTAAGCAAAGTAGCTGAAATTGAGCCCCTTGCATAAGGCACACAGTGTTGAGATGTCGCTTCCATGAAAAAAAAGACTTAGAAAAGCCTGGGGAAAAGGCAAGAAAGTCTGTCATCTGACCAAGTCTCTAAGGGTAGATTTAAAAAACAAAACAAAACAAAACAAAAAACCTCATGGGACATCACACCTCAGGTATTCAGCATCTTGATCTATACCAATTACATAGTCAGGGTGTCCTAAAGACAAGAAATTGAGATACAGACCTCTCTATAGCCACTGGAAACAACACTCCGGCAGAAGTAAAACTACTCTAGGAATAGGAGAGGGGACCCCCAAAAATGGAATTTTTTTTTGCAGGGTAAGCCCCTTGTAGGACAAGCTCCCCCCACTAGGTAAGTATTCTAGGAACCCATCCGTTTTTGTCTGGACATTTTTCAGGAGGTTGCATCACGATTTGCCTAAGAAATGTCCAGAGTTGTGGCAAAACAGGTGAGTGGTTCTTCCACCATTATAATGCACCTGCCCATACCACACTGAGTGTTCAGCAGTTTTTGACCAAAAACAGGATGACCCATGTCCCACCCTCCCTACTCACCTGATCTCCCACCGAGCAACTGTTTTTATTTGTTTCCCCAGATGAAAAAATTCTCAAAGGGAAACTTTTGCCCATGTGGAGGAAATAAAACAAAAAGCAGAAGCACTAAAAGGCATCAAAATTGATGAGTTCAAAAACTGTTTTGAGCAGTGGAAAAAGTGTTTAGATAGGTGTATTGCACCAAGTGGACAGTACTTCAAAAGTGACTGACATTTAAACATGTAAGAGTAAGTACACAATTCTTTAATAAATAAGTCCCAGGTTTTGGGGGGTTCCCCCTCATATTTTCACAGCCAGGGATTCAACAGACTCCGATGGGTAGAAAATAGACCAGCAGAGGAGGACATAATAAAAATGGTAAATTATCTAAGGAAAAGGAAGTGCCATGAAGGATAGAATAGATTCCAAAAACAGGTGAAGTTAACCTGAGAGCTGCAAAACACTCTAAGACAATCCTATTAGTGCTATTAAGGAACTAAGACAATAAATAGAGACGATAATGAAAAACAAGAACACAATGAAGAGAACTCATATTGAGTTTAATAACTGCATAGAATGTATGCAAATGCAAAAATGTAGTTATTATAATTATACATTTCATTGATGACATATTCATGACACATTGAAAAATATATTTTTTTACAAGTAAAAATAAGAACCCTGTAGAAAACAGAGTGGAATAAGAGATGCCACATAAAATAGGATTTTTTAAAAACTTAAAAGTCCAAGATACAATGTAAGAAATACACAAGACCATTATGAAGAAAACTTTTAAATACTGCTAAAAGATACAAAATAAGATATGAACAAATGACTAGATAGCCTATTTTCTTAAAGAGAAAGACTCAAACATCATATTCCCCCTGAAGTAATTTACAAATTAACACAATTCAAAAAATATCAACTTTTTAAACTAGATGAGTTGATCATAAAATTTATATTAAAAAATTAAATAAAATTAGAAAACACTGAACAAAAAGATCAAAGGAGTTACTACTACTCAATATTAGAATACGTTATTATATGTCAATAATCAGACCAGTGTTGTAATATTACGTGAAGACACAAGTGTCATAGAAAATGAAATCCACATGTAGACCCAAATTCCTATGGTAAGTCACCATATGATCAAGACTGAGTCTCACATCACTGGGGAAAATAGACTAATCAAGAAATGAAGTCATGTTGGGATAATTCAATAGCCATCCAGAAAATAAAGTTAAATCTGTAATTCTAATCTCACTTGTACAGTAAATTACAAATGAAACAAAAATTTAAATACTGCTTAAATGATGTAATAAAAGCAACAGAAGATATAAGGTAATTTCATTATGAGAACTTTATTATTTTATTTTATTTTTATTTAAGGATATGGGGTAAAATTATTATTTTATTTTATTTTTATTTAAGGATATGGGTTAGGTATGCAAATGATCATTGTATCGGTAAACTTTGAGCCTCATTTCGGTCTCCACTTCAGATACCCTTATTGATGAGGTGTGACCCGCTCCCTCCCATGGCAGTTTTCCACTGTGGCCAATCCCTTTTCTATAGTAATATTAATTGTTGAAGATCTGCTTATGAGTGAGAATATGTGCTACTCAGTTCTTTGTTTCTGTGATAGATCTCTCAGACTCTAAGTCCATCCAAGTTGCTGCAAAGTTCATAATTTTGTCCTTCATTATAGCTGTGTAATATTCATCATGTATATGTACCACATTTTTTTAATCCAATCCTCTTTCAATGCACAGTATGGTTGGTTCTATGTTTTCGCTATTGTGAATAATGCTGCACTAAATAAGCATGCGCAGGTATCTTTTTCACAGTATGATTTGAATTCCTCCAGGTATATTTCCAGAAGGGGGAATGTGGGATGGTATGGAAGGTCAATTTTTAGATCTTTTAGGAATCGCTACACTGTTTTTCACAGAGATTGTATTAGCTTACACTCAATGTAGAAGTGTTCCTTTTTCCCTGCATCCTCTCCAGTGTCTGCTGCTTTTTGTTGTTGCTAAGCTTTGTTGTTTTTGAGTTATTGATGATGGCCACCCTGACTGGGATAAAGTGATATCTCAGTATGATTTTAATTTGCATTTCTTTGATGATTAATGAGACTAAGCATTTTTTTTTTTCGTTATGTTTCTGTTGGCTGCTTATATGTCTTCTTTTTGAGAAGGCTCTATTCATTTCTTTTGCCCACATTTTATTTTTTAATTTTTTAACATATTTTTTATTTTAGGATTGTGGGGTACAGTTAAGGGTTAGGTATATAACTATGCATTGTGCAGGTACTCTTTTTGATGAGGTGTGCCCCCCCAACCCAGACAGATATTGACTACTGTTAATCCCATCAACCTTCCCTTCTGTGCCCCACCATAGTTTCCCACCATTGTCAATCCTTTTCTTATAGTATTATGATAGTTGTTCAAGGTCCACTTATGAGTCAGAACATATGATACTCAGATCTTTGTTTCTGTGACAGTTCACTCAGTATTATAAACTCTAATTCCATCCAGGTTGCTGCAAAATTCATGATTTTGTTCTTTTTTATGGCTGTGTAATATTCCATTGTGTATATGTACCACATTTTTTAATCCAGTCCTCTTTTGCTGGACGACATGGTTGGTTCCATGATCTTGCTATTGCGAACAATGCTGTGATAAACATATGTGTGCAGGTATCTTTTTATAGAGTGATTAGAGTTCTTCAGGGTATATTCCCAGTAGTGGGATTGCAGGGTCATATGGAAGGTGAATTTTTAGAGCTTTTAGGAATTGCCACACTGATGTCCACAGAGGATGTACCAGTTTACACTCCCACCAACAGTGTAGAAGTGTTCCAATTTCTCCACATCCTCTCTAGCATCTGTTAATTTTTGAGTTATTGATAATGGCCATTCTGACTGGAGTTAGGTGGTATCTAGGAGTTAGGTGGTATCTAGGAGTTAGGTGTAGTTTTAATTTGCATCTCCTTATTTACTAGTGAGGTTGAACATTTTTTCATGTATCTATTGGCTGCTCGTATGTCATCTTTTGAGAAGTGTCTGTTCATATATTGTGCCCACTTTGTAATGGGGTTGTTTGTTTTTTACTTTTCAGCATGTTTGAGTTCCTCATAGATCATAAATGTTAGGCCTTTGTCAGACATGGAGGTGGCAAATACTTTTCCCAGTCTGTGGGTTGTCTCCCTGCTCTCTTGATGGTTTCTGTGGCTTTGCAGAAGCTTGTAAGATTAATGAAGTCCCACTTATCTATCTTATCTCTTATCGCCCGTGTGTTTCAGTTCTTTGCTCAGGAATTGGATGCCAGTTCCAACTTCCATAAGGATATGTCCTGCATTTTCTAAAGTTCTTATGGTTTGAGGTTTTACATTTAGGTCTCTGATCCATTTAGAGTTAATTTTTGTGTGTGGGGATAGATAGGGGTCTTGTTTGAATCTTCTGCATGTGGTCAGCCAGTTTTCCCAGGACCATTTACTGAATAGGTTCTCCTCTCCCCAGTGATGGGTGGTGGAGGTTTTGTCGAAGATGAGTTGGTTGAGAAATTGGGATTTTGCTTCTGGAATCTCAATTCTATGCCATTGGTCTATATGCCTGTTCTTGTACCAATACCAAGCTGTTTTGATTATTGTAGCTTTATAGTAAAGTTTAAAAACTGGTATTGTGATACCTCCTGCTTTGTTTTTTTGCTGAGGATTGTTCTGGCTACTCTTGGTCATTTGTGTTTCCATATGAATTCCTGTATCGTTTTTTTTAGCTCTGAGAAGAATGTTGCTCGTAATTTGATGGGTATTGCATTAAATCTGTAGATTGCCTTAGGTAAGATGGACATCTTCACAATGTTGATTCTTCCAATTAATGAGCATGGGATATTTTTCCACTTGTTTGTGTCTTCCTTGATTTCTTTGAGCAGTGTCTTGTAGTTTTCATTGTATAGGTCTTTCACATCTCTGGTTAGGAACATGCCAAGGTATTTCATTTTTTTGTGGCTATTGTGAATGGGATTGTGCTTTTTATTTGGGTTTCTGTTTGTTTATTATTGGTGTAAAGAAATGCAATTGTCTTTTGCACATTTATTTTATACCCTGAGACTTTGCCAAAGTCCTTTATCATTGCAAGAAGGCTTTTGACAGATTCTCTTGGGTTTTCAAGGTACACAATCATGTCATCTGCAAAGAGAGATAACTTGATTTTCTCTTTTCCTATTTGAATACACTGATCACCTTCTCTTTTCTGATTGCTCTATCCAGGACTTCCAATACTATATTAAACGTGAGGTGTGAGAGTTGGCATCCCTGTATTGTTCCAGTTTTCAGGGGAAATGGTTCCAATTTTTGTATGTTTAGGAGTATTCTGGCTATGGGTTTCTTGTAGATGGTTTTTACTATTTTGAGGTATGTTCCATATATGCCTAGATATTCAAGGGTTTTTTATCAAGAAGGGGTGCTGGATTTTATCAAAAGTTTTCTCTGCATCTAATGATATAATCATGCAGTTTTTGCTTTTATGTCTGTTGATGTATTTAATTACATTTATGGTCTTGCAAATGTTTAACCAGCCATGCGTCCCAGAAGTGAAGCCTACTTGGTCATGATGGATGATTTTTGAGATGTGTTGTTGAATCCAGTTTGCTAGGATCTTGTTGAGAATTTTAGCATCTATGTTCATCAAAGATATTGGCCTGTAGTTCTCTTTCTTTTACCTGGCTTGGGTATCAATGTGATGGTAACTTCATAAAATGATTTGGGGAGAGTTCCATCTTTCTCAATTGACTGGAATACTTTCAGTAGGATTGGTATCAGCTCTTCCTTAAATGTCTTATAGAATTCTGCTGGAAAGCCATCTGGTCCAGGGCATTTTTGTAGGTAGTTTTCTTATTGCATAGTCAATTTCCTTGATTATTATTGGTCTATTTAGGGTCTCAATTTCTTCTTGTTTCTATCTAGACAGGTTGTTGATGTCCAAAAGTCCTCCATTTTGCTGAGGATTGTTCTGGCTACTCTTGGTCATTTGTGTTTCCATATGGTTTTCAAGTTTGTTTCCATACAAGTGTACATATTAGTCTCTAATGATCTTTTGTATTTCTTCAGGGTCAGATGTGACTTCATCTTTTGTGTTTCTGATTGTGTTTATTTAGGATTTTTCTCGTTTTTTTCTTGGTCAATCTAGCTAAAGGACCATCTATCTTGTTTATCCTTTAAAAGAACTAACTCTTTGTTTCATTGATTTTTTGTATTATCTTTTTGTCTTCTATGTCCTGAATTTGGGCTTTTATTTTGGTGATCTGGATGCTTCTACTGAAGTTATGGTTTTGGTGGTTTTGCTTTTCCACCTTCCTTGGGTGACTTGTTAGGCTATTAATTTGTGATCCTTCCATTTTCTTCATGTGCATTTGTAGAGATATGAATTCCCATCTTACTACAGCTTTCATGGCATTCCAGAGATTTTGGTAAGATGTTTCTTCATTTTCATTTGTTTCCAGGTATCTTTTAATCTCTGTTTTGATTTCATCATTGACCCAGGAATTGTTTATCATCATGCTGTTTGGTATCCATGTGTTTGTGGGTTTGGGGGGAACCTTGTAGATGTTGATGTTTATTTTTATTCCACTGTGCTCTGAGAAGATGCATAACAAAATTTCGAACTTTTGAAATTTGTTTATGCTTGATTTATGGCCAAGTATTTGGCCGATCTTAGAATATGTTCCACGAGGTGATGAGTAGAATGTAAATTCTGTGGTTGTTAGGTGGAGTGTTCTGTAAGTATCAATAAAGTTCATTTGGTCAAGAGTCACATTGAGGTTCTGGGTCTCATTGCTGTTTTTTTGTCTAGGGTTGTGAGTATTAAAGTCCCCAGGTATGATAGTGTTAGAGTCAATATCCTTTTTTAGTTTACCTAGAAGCTGCTTTGTGAAAGTTGGCGCTCCTATGTTGGGTGCATATATGTTTAGGAAAGATATTTCTTGTTGATGGATTGAACCTTTTATCATTATGTAGTGGCCTTCTGTATCTTTTTAAATTTTTGATAGCTTAAAGGGTATTCTGTCTGATATTAAGATCATGACTCCTCCTTTCTTTTATGTTCCATTCACCTGAAAATTTGTTTCCCATTCTCTTACTTTGAGTCTGTGAGTGTCCTTTCTAGTGAGATTTTCTCTTGGAAGCAATATATTGCTGCCCGGTGATATTTTATCCATTTTGCCATTCTGTGTCTTTTGGGTGGTGCATTTAGTCCATTCAGGTTCAGGTTAATTACTGAAAAGTAAGAGTTGATCCCTATCATAAGGTTCTTATAGAGTTGTTGTTGTTGTTCCTATTTGTTTGTTGTCTTTCTTTTGGCTTTGGGATTGGTTTGTTTGTGTTTTTAATCTTTTTCCTGTACTCTTGTGAAGAACATTATTGTTCTTTTTTCCTTTTCTTCTGTGTTAAATGCTTTCTTAAGTGTTTCTTGTAGAAGTGGTCTGGTGGCAGCATAACTTCTTAGGGATTAGATATCTGGGAAGGATTTTAATTCTCCCTCACTGATGAAGTAGGTTTTTCTTGGTTGAAGTTTTTTATCTTTTAGAACTTTGAAGATAGGGCTCCATGTTCCCCTAGCCTGAAGGGTTTCTGTAGATAAATCTGCTGCTATTCTAATTGGTGTTCCATGGTAGGTAATCTGACCTTTTTCTCTTGCTGCCTTTAGGATTTTTTCTTTTATACCTACTTGGTTTAGGTGAATTATTATGTGTCTGGGAGTTGATCTTCTCATTTGTTGTCTTGTAGGAGTTCTCTGACACACTTGTGTTTGAATTTTCACATCACTGATGAGATGAGGGAAGTTTTCTTGAATAATCTCATGGAATGTATTTTCCAGGGTGGTCTCTCTCTCTCTCTCTCTCTCTCTCTCTCTCTCTCTTTCTGCCTCAGGAAGTCCAATTACTCTTAGATTTGGTCTCTTGAAGTAATTGCTCATCTCTTGAAGGTTTTGTTCTGTCTTTTTAAGCTTCTTTTCTATGTTTTTGACATTTTGGACCTCAAGTTCTAAGATTCTTTCTTCTGCCTGGCTAATTCTGCTTTCCATTCTTATCAGTTTGTTATTTACTTCATTCACAATATTCTTTACTACTGCTATCTCAGTTATCAACGCCTTCCTAATTTCTTCTTGTCTCTCCTTAGTTCTTTTTCATCTCTCCATTAATGTCTTAATATCTAGTTTTGTAGGTTGAGACCAGTCATTCTGGGGGCTCTTCATTGTATGCATTCTGAAGTCAGTTTCTCAGTGTCTGACCTCCCAGGGGTCTGTGAGAGACCCATATTCTTATTTTGGTTTTTCTTCATTTGTGTAGATTTTTCTCTGCCACTTTCCCTCCCCTTCTTTAATTCTGTTTTTTGGGGAATGTGGGGTTGCTTTTACTTCTTTTTTTTCAATCTCCTATTCTTCCTTGTGAGTGTCCTCTGACTTTGTTCACTTTTGAGGCTGGACTGTGGGTTGGGGCTGTACTTTTTGTAGTTTTGAGATTTAATTGAGGGGGAACCTGTGATTCAGAATCTATCTGCAGATCCCCGTATCCACCAACAGGTGTATGGGCACACTGGACCCCACTTCCCACTACCTTACAATGTGTTCATGCAGTGGGATTTATGTTTGCTCCCTGGAAGCAAAGGAGGTAAGAAAAAGGAAAATAATCGAAGAAGGGGGGGGTCTAGAGGAAGTCGGAGAGAGAAGAGTAAGAGGGAAAACAGACGTACCTACCAACTAATGAATGAATAGAGACACAAGGCCAGAAAAGAGTAAAAAACAAACACACAAGATTCCCTAAAGCATACCAGTTATCACACAAAGACAGTCCAATAAAATCATGGCTTTTGATATGCTTTTCCCCAACACAAACAAGTAGTCTAACTCAAAAAGCAAACAAAAGTGAACAAAACAAACAGTCAAAGCAATAAAATCAAAATAAGAAACCAGACTAGCTCTGGTGTCTTTCCTAAGTGTCTAATGTCTCTTCAGCTCTGATCTCTAGCCTCTCCCCTTTGTTCTCATTGCAGGCAGATAGATTTACTCAAAGCTTGGGTTGGTTCCCTTGGCTTGCTGTCTGAGAGGTCCACCACAGGACTGAATTGTCTGTGTCTGATTAAGCAAAGGGGAGGTCCTTCTGTCTCCTGTTTGGTGAGGTTACCCTTAGAAACCAAGGTGAAAGCTACTTTTAGTTGGGCGGCACAATGCGGATCTCTGTCTGGAAAATGGCTGCAGTGGGTGGCTCCTCTTTCACTGATCCTTTCTCTCCACTCATCCAGATCTGTGGATGATCCACTATGATGGGTTATGGTGGTGTGTGGCTGGCATCAGGCACTGGGAATTAGTGATATAGCTGGGCGCTGCATTTGGTGTGCTGCCAGCATCTTGGGGTGGAGGAAGGAGCCCAGAATTCCCCAGCCTGGAGCCAAGAGCTGAGAGTGGCTGTTCAGCACCTCTTTAAGATATACTGTTCTCTTACATAACCATGGGGTCTTAGCTCCCAAGTTGGAGGTTAGGAAGAGCTGGGTGGGTGAGACATTGCAGGTCTCTGCCTGGTCACAGGGCTCCAGCTATTCTCTGGACCTGCTGTAGTCAGGGGCAAGTTGGGGAAGTGGAGTGCGAGACTGCTGGATGCCTCAGCCAGAGTGGGGACCAGAGCTCCAAAGGGCAGGTGGCAGGCAGTGGCAGTGGCTTTGGGCCCTGTGCAGGGCACTTCAGCCAGGAGTGGAGCTGGTATCTCTGAGGAATGGGCCCCTAGAGCCTCCCTGGGTGATGGCGGCTTGAGATGGGGCTGGGTGGGGACCCAGAACCCAGGGCAGGGACCCAGAACTCCAAGGGTCCAGCACCGGCTGAGGGTTTGGGTGCTTCAGCCCAGGTGGTGGTGGAGAGCCCAAAGGCATGGGTGCTGGAGGCCTGCATGGGCAGCGGCAGCTTTGGGCCTAGTGGGGCACCCCAGGAGGGAATGGAGCCTGTAGTTCCAAGGGGCAGGTGTGGAGGGCCTCCCCAAGCTGCCATGGCCCAAGACTGGGCTGGTCGCCCAGCCAGGGAGGGAGCTGGCAGCAGCTGCATGCCAGGCAGATCAGTGTAGCCAGCAGGGGAACCCAGATCTCCACAAGGCAGTATCTGAGGACCTCCACAGGCATGGGCATTTGGGATTTTGATCAGGAATTGGTAGCCAGTTCCAATTTCCATAAGGGTGTCTCCTGCATTTTCTAAGGTTCTTATAGTTTGATGTTTTACATTTAGGTCTTTGATCCATTTAGAGTTGATTTTTGTATATGATGCTAGGTAGGGATCCTGTTTCATTCTTCTGCATGTGGTCAACAAGTTTTCCCAGCACCATTTACTGAATATGTTGTTAGTGGAGGCTTTGTCGAAGATGAGTTGGTTGAGAAATTGAGGCTTTACTTCTAGAATCTCTGTCCTGTTCCAGTGGTCTATATGTCTATTCTTGTACCAATATCAGGTTGTTTTGATTATTGTAGCATTATAATAAAGTTTAAAGTCTGGAAGTGTGATACCTCCCACTTTGTTTATTTTGCTGAAGACTGTTTTGGCTATTTATGGTTGTTTATATTTCCATATGAATTTCTGTATGGTCATTTTCAGGTCTGAGAAGAATGCTTCTGGTAATTAATGGGTATTGAATTGAATCTGCAAATTTCCTTGGGTAGGATGGACATCTTAACAATGATGATTCTTCCAATCCATAAGCATAGAATATTTTTTCATTTGTTTGTGGCATCTTTGATTTCTTTGAGCAGTGTTTTGTGGTTTTCATTGTAAAGGCATTTCACTTCTCTGGTTAGGAAGAAGTCAAGGTATTTCATTTATGTTGTGGTTATTGGGAAGGGGGTTGTGTTTTTTTATTTGGGTTTCTATTTCTTTATTGTTGATGTATTGGAACATGACTGCCTTTTACACATTTATTTTATACCTGAGACTTTGCTAAAGTCCTTTACTATTGCAAGAATGTTTTTGACAGATTCTCTTAGATTTTCAAGGTGTAGGGTCATGTCATCTGCAAAGAGGCATAACTTAACTTCCTCTTTTCATATTTGAATATTCCTGATTTCCTGCTCTTGTCTGATTGCTCTAGCTGGGACTTCCAACACTATGCTGAACAAGAAGAATGAGAGTGGGCAGCATTGTCTTGTTCTGGTTTCCAGGGAAAATGCTTCCTATTTCTATCTGCTTAGCAATATGTTGACTGTGGGTTTCCCATGGATGGCGCTTACTATTTTAAGATATGTTTCACCTATGCCTAGATGTTCAAGGGTTTTTATCAAGAAGTGATACTAGATTTTATTGAAAGCTCTTTTGAATCTAATGATATAATCATGTGGTTCTTGTTTGTACATCTGTTAATGTATTTAATTACATTTATGATCTTACAGAGGTTGAACCAGTCCTGAATCCCAGGGAAGAAGACTACTTCATCATGGTGGATTATCTTTTAAAGGTACTGTTGGATCCTGTTTGCTAGAATCTTGTCGATAATTGTTTCATCTATGTTCATCAAGAATGTTGGCCTGTAGTTCTATTTCTTGGTTGGGTATCAATGTGATTTTAGCTTCATAAAGTGATCTGGGGAGAATTCCATCTTTCTCAAGTGCCTGGAATACTTTCAGTAGGATTGGTATCATCTCCTCCTTGTATGTTTTGTAGAATTCTGCTGGAAAGCCATCTGGTCCAGGGCTTTTTGATGTAGGTAGTTTTCTTAAGATTAAGTCAATATCTTGAGTTGTTATTGGTCTATTTAAAGTCTCAGTTTCTTCTTGTTTCAACCTTGGGAGGTTGTATGATGCCAGAAAGTCCTCCATTTCATTTAGGTTTTCAAGTTTGTTTCCATACAAGTGTACATAGTAATTTCTGACAATTTTTTATATTTCTTCAGAGTCAGTTGTGACTTTACCTTTTGCATTTCTTACTGTGTACATTTGGGCTGTTTCTCTCTTTTTCTTGGTCAGTCTGGTTAGAGGTCCATCAATCTTGCTTATCCTTTCAAAGTACCAGCTTTTTGTTTCATTGATTTTTTTTCTATTATGTTTTTGTCTTCTATGTCCTGTATTAGGGCTTTTATTTTGGTGATCTGGAATCTTCTGCTGAAGTTAGGATTTTTGTCTAGTATTTCAGTTCCTATAGGTGATTTGCTAGGCTGTTAACTTGTGATCTTTCCATTTTCTTCATGTGTGTTCATAAACATATGAATTACCCTCTTAGTAATGCTTTCATGGCATTCCAGAGATTTTGGTAAGAGGTTTCTTCATTTTCATTTGTTTCCAGGAATCTTTTAATTTCTGTTTTGCTTTCCATGTTGACCCAGGAGTTGTTCAGTATCTACTGGTTAGTGTCCATGTCTTTGTGTGTTTGGGAAAAGTTGGTTGGTGTTGATATTTATTTTGATTTCACTGTAGTCTGAGAAAGTTCATCACAGTATTTCCATCTTATGAAATGTGTTTATGCTCAATTTATGGCCAAGGGTGTGATCAATCTTAGAGTAGGTTCCATGTGGTGATGAGTAGTATGTATCTTCTGTGGTTGTTAGGTGGAGTGATTTGTAGGTCTCTATTAAGTCCATTCGGTCAAGCATGAAGTTGAGGTTCTGGATCTCCTGGTTGACTTTTTCCCTCAAAGATCTGTCTAGGATTGTTAGTGGGGTATTTAAGTCCCCATCTATGATAGTGCTGGAGTCAATATCCTTTTTTAGTTTACCTAGAAGCTGCTTTATGAAAATTGGTGTTCCTATGTTAGGTGCATATACGTTTAGTATAGATATTTCTTGCTGATGGATTGAATCTTTTATCATTATGTCATGACTTTCCATATCCTTTTAAATTTTTGATAGCTTAAAGGGTATTTTGTCTGATATTAATATTGCAGCTCTTGCTTTCTTTTGTGTTTAGTTCAACAGAAAATTTGTTTTCCATCCTCTTACTTTGAGTCTGTGGGTGTCCTTTCTGGTGAGATGAATCTTCTGGAGACAGCATTTTGTTGAGTCATATTTTTCTATCCAATTTGCCTTTCTATGTCTTTTCAGTGGTGTACTCAGTCCATCCACATTCAGGCTAATTATTGAGATGTGAGAGTTTATCCCTGCCATGAGATTTTTATAGAGTTTGTTGTTGTTGTTTGTTTGTTTGTTGACTTTCTTTCATTTTGGGATTTATTTATGTTTCTTTTTCTTACATTCTTGGGAACGGGGTGATCTTTTTTTTTTCTTTTTTCTTTTTTCTATGTTTTATACTTTCTTAAGTGTTTCTTGTTGAGCTGATCTGGAGGTGGTATAAACTCTGGGATTGAATGTCTGGGAGGGATTTTAATTTTCCATTCTGATAAAGCTTAACTTAGCTGGGTAGGAAATTCTTGGTTGAAATTGCTTATCTTTAATAACTTTGAAAATTGGACTCCAGTCTCTTCTAGCCTGTAGTCTTTCCATAGATAAATCTGCTGCTATGCTAATTGGTCTTTCCTGGTAGGTAATATGACCTTTTTCTCTTGCTGCCTTTAGAATTTTTCTTTTATACCTATTCTGTAAACAAATTACTATGTGTCTAGGAGTTGGTCTTCTCATTTGATGTCTTGCAGGGGTTCTCTGCATCTCTTGTGTTTTAATGGTCACATCTCTGATGAGATGAGGGAAGTTTTATTAGATAATTTTATGGAATGTTTCTTCCGGGGTGACCTCTCTCTCTCCATCTGCCTCAGGGATTCCAATTAATCTTAGGTTCGGCCTCTTGATATAATCACACATCTCTTGTAGGCTTTGTCCCATCTTTTTAAGCTTCTTTTCCATATTTTTAACAGTTTGGGTTAGTTCCATATTTTGGTCCTCAAGCTCTGAGATTTTTTTCTTCTGCTTGGTTAATTCTGCTTTCCATACTTAACAATTTGTTATTTATTATATTCACTGTATTCTTTATTGCCATCATCTCAGTTATCTACTCCTTCATTCTTTCCTCTTGTCTTTCTTCATTGCTATATAGTCTCTATACTAATATCTTGATAGCTGTGTTTGTGGTTTGAGACCAGTTGTTCTGGGGGCTCTGCATTGTTTGAGTTCTGAAGTCTGTATTTTCAGTTGCTGTCTTCCCTGGTGTCTGTATGGGACCTGTGTTCTTCCATTTATTCTTCTTCATTTGTGAAGATTCCTCCCCCCCTCCTTAATTCTGCTGTTCAGTGATGGGGGAAAGCTTTCACTTCCTTTTGATCAATCCTCTATTCTTCCTTATGTAGATCCTCTGGATTTGCTCAATTTTGAAGCCAGACTGGGGTTTGGGGACTGTGCTTTTGGCAGTTTTGATATTTGATTAAGAGGAGAGCTGTGGCTCAGAAGCTATCTGCAGATGACAGTATCTGCTGACAAGTGTGTGTGGTCCCCCTGGAACCCACTTCCCACCACCTTACAATCTTTCCATGGAGTGGGGTATAAGTTTGCCCCCTGAAAGCAAAATGAGATAAGAAAAAGGAAAATAATGGGAAAAGAAGGAGATGAAAGAAAGGTGAAGAAAGAGAAGAAGAGGGAAAACAGGCACACCAATCAACAAATAAAGAAACAGAAAAAAACAAGCAAACAAAAACCCCTGTTGCTGTACTCACTCTCAAAAGATACCCATACACAAACAGAAAATCTAAAAAACAACAATAAAATAACAAAAACAAAGTATACATAAATGTAACATAAAAAAAGGAGCTCCCTCTGTGGCCATTTCGGGAACTTCAGATTCCTTTTCCAAGCATTGCCACTGCTTTTGGCTTCACTGCATTAGGGAGTGGCTCCAGTCTCCAGCCCATTCCCTCTGCTCTCAGCACAGGCCAACTGGGTTGCTCTCAGCATGGGTCAGATACCCCATGGACTGTTGTGGGAGAAGGGTGAATCAGATCCCAACTCACCCAACTTTGCTGCTGCTGCTGCTGCTACTACCAAGTCTCCTACTCAGATCAGACTTGTCTGTGCCTGGTCCAGCATGGGGGAGGGATGACTGTCTCTCTGTGTCTGATGGTCAATCCCAGAGGGATGTGGAGGTAATCTCTGCATCTCAGGTTGGAGGCTGGAGAGAGGTGGGCAGGGCAATGCCAGTCTTTGCCCACTCCCAGGACAGAGAAAATGACAGTGATTGGCATCTCCTCACCAGCAGTAGGGCTCAGTTCCAGATTTCCTCACTGTATCTTCTCCATGTTTCCTGCTGCTAGCACCCAGCCTGCTGCCGCAGGTAGTGGAATAAACCAGGTGCCAGGTGGTGAGGAGCAGCTGAACTCTCCTGCCTTCTCCCAAGAGACTCCTGAGAACAGCAAATGATCCTGTGCACCAGAGCCTCTGCTCTCAGGACAATAATGGGTTGCAGTCACCTCTGGAGGAGATCCTCGAGTGCTAGAACCCAAGTCTCCCTCAGACAGATTTTTACTCACCCACCAGCACACACTCACTCACACAGACACTCTTTATGGACACTTTTGCAGAGACTGTCACACTCTGATCAGTTCCATTATCATCTTGCCCATCTCCTGTCCATTGTAATATCTTTATATCTATGTTTTTATCTATGTTTCAAAATCCATAATCTACATGAGATAAGACTGATACATTTAATTATACAAGATTCTAAAATATTTTGGCAATAAAAATTATTTTTAAAAGGCAATAGACAAAAAATCAGAAAAATAATTTTCAACTCAATATTAAAGACAAAGAATAACCTAACTAATACATAAAAGGCTTTTAGAAATCAATCAGGAAAAGAACAACTCAATATAATGGTCAAAAGATATGAATGGAGTTCACATAAATATAATAGCTCTCAAGCATGAAAAGATGCTCAGTTCACTTAAAGTAACAGAAAATTAAGACAGAAGTGCACTGAACTTTTTCATCCATCAGATTGACAAAATTGCAAAAGTTTCATCACACTTTGATTGGTAAGACTGAGATAATAGATATTGCATGCATTTCTTGAGTAACATAATGGGTACAACACCCAAGGAGGGTGACAATATGACAACATCTATCAAAACTGTAAGTTAATATATTCTTTGATTCAGAAAATTCACTGTCACACATTTGAAATGTCTCATGGCAAAATCATGTGTAACAGAAAAAGTTAGAAAACAAGATCCACCAATAGGGCTAGTTAAAAAAATGACAACATACATGTGCAATAGAATACTATGCAGCAGAAAATATAACCAAGGGAATTTTCTGTGTACCATTATAGAAATAACTCCAAACTATATTGTTAAGTGGGGAAAAAAACCTGAGGTACACACAGTGACTAAATATACTAACTTTGCCATATCAAGGGGAAGGAGAGGTAAAAATCTAGTGAAATATTCCCACTTACCTGTACATGCATAAAGAAACCTCAGAAGTAGACAAAATAACTAAAAAGTAGCAGTTAACTTTAGGGGTTGAATGTCAAGGATGAATGAGAGACTTTTCACTTTATGACTTGTAAAATTTTCTGATTTTTGAACAATATAAATGTATTCTATATTCAAAAAATGATTTCAAAATGTTTAAATTAAATGATATTTATCATTTAAATTTAAACAATACCGCCTACACTTATCATATTAGCACTTATTTTTAGTGACAAATCTCCAATTGGCAATGACCTAACAGAAACAAATCAAGTTTACACTGCAGACAGTAAGACAAACTGACACACTTTCTTCTAAGAAATTTTGGCAGATTTTAGATGCCTACATCTTCTGATTCATCAATTAACATTCTATAAATGTAGTTTAAGGAAAAATTGTGCATATTAATTAAGGATTACTTATGAGACGGCAAAGGGGAAAAGGAAACTGAATACATTAGGGTCCAAGTGACACTTCAGTTTTATCAATAACTTATTGTTTAGAATAAAAGGAATGAAGCAACATGACAAGAAATTCTACTCAAGTATTGCATGCAATATGCACATTAAATCATGTTACTCAAGAAATGCATGCAATATGCACATTAAATCCAGATAGTAAGTGTCTGGGTATTTGCTATGTTGTTCTCCCTACTTTGCTGTATGTTTTCATTTCAATCTGTTGCACAATCATGTAAGTTAACAACATAGCTTTCTTTAAGGTATATATTATAAGAAAATTTATGCATGTTTCCATATATTTATGTATTGCTCAATTTTGCCTGAATGCCTTTTAAATATTAAATACAACACTTATGGCATTAAAGTGTTGACTCCAAGCAAAGAAAAACTAAATATTCTGAAATGTATGGAGAGATTAGAGATGATCTCATACCATGAATCTTTTTTTTAACGTATTTTTTATTGTAAAATTGTGGGGTACAGTTAAGGGTTAGGTATCTTAAACGTTGGTGAACGTTATCACGAGGCATATTTCTATGAACTCCAAGGTTCAATTTCAGATCTGTAAAATCTGATTATTCAGGAGGAAGGCTAGGCAAATATATTTAAATTTGGCAAACTCTCTTCTAAAGTCTAAGACACACTGGTCTATAGTATAGAGCAGTGCTTCTTCAAGTATGGAAAATCCACCCCCTCCAGTGCTTGAAAACCTTACAGATTTCTTGGTCTTATACAAGATCTTTCTAATGTGTACCTCTGGTGTTGGTGCACTGGGAATCTGTATCTTAACAAGAACCTCAGGTTATTCTCATACAAGCTTTTAGAAACACCAGTATGGATCATTGATTTTTTGTTCTTTCTCAGTATAAAGAACAGTGCTAAATCTACAGCTGGAGGGATGCAGGCTAAGTATAAGGCAAGAACCAATTAAATGCCAAAAGGTGTTTCCAAAAGAGGTTATAAAATCTACTGTTCTGAAAATACTTTTTAAAAAACTGCTTCTGCGGGTAGCAGAAGGCTAAACTAATGACCCCTGGAAAACTTTCATAGCCTTGTGGTATTAGATATAATTAAATGCCCAAAGGTAAAAGAGAATATGAAATTGAATGGGTTTTTGGATGATAAGTTAATAATCCAATAATGGGCTAGGCACGGACAATTTTGGTGTTCCTTTACAGCTATGAAATGAGATTTCAAAAACCTTAGCACTGAAGAAGTATGTGAGAGCAAGTATGTTGTCCTAAGCTTCTTTAATGATCACTCTGAATAGCAGGTGAGCAGAACATGTGCTCTGTTTTATTTAAACTGCACAAGTTGCCCTGGCCATTGTTGTCATGCCTAAGCATTGCCGTTGGTTTCAAGGAAACAGAATACACAACTGAATCTAATGTACGTACACAGGCACTCAGCACTTTCTGTGAACACAATGTCTACCCAAATAATTTTAAATGACTTGAAATTGAGAGAAGACAGATGTTAATTTTCTTAAGCTCAAAGTCAATTTTTTTGCAGCCCTGCTGTGAATATGTTAACATGATTATAAGTTTCAATCAATCCCCTAATGCCTTTTTAAAATCCTTGGTATCCCAAGTGTGCAGTGCATACACACTCAAACTCAGAAGCATGTTTTTAGAAAAAGACAATCAGTTGTACTTTATTGAAATAGCCAACTACACATACCTTCTAATAAAACTACTTACAGTTTTAGAGACTGCGGACATGAGTAAATTGTGTCGTAAAGAGGAGAAAACTAGACTCAGAATCCAAACTCTGGGTTTAAACTCAGATTCCAACCTTTGGTAGATGTACCATTTGTACCCCGCCCAGCGTGTGTGTGTGTGTGTGTGTGTGTGTGTGTGTGTGTGTGTGTGTGTGTGTGTGTCAGCTTTAAAATGCATTCAATACAAGATTATTTTCAAGAATAAGTGGAGTAAAGATAATATGAGTACAAATGAAATAAAATCACTATAAGACCAGTACTCAAATAATGTGCCATCACATTGATACTTTATTATAGACCACAAATTTTGTTGACTTTTTGTTTGTTTGTTTTTACATTTTAATTAAAGGAGCAAAATAAATTTTGGAAAATAGCTGTCAAAGATAGTGATCTTTGATCTAGAATATCAATCTCACATCTTTTTTCTCTTCAAAGCTTAATTTTTAATGACAAAAGTGAGTTTTTCCCCCACTTAATGATCTTATATGACCATACTGTATGTGTCATTTCATAGACCTGCTTCATTCTTTTTAATGGCTGCATAGTGTTCTGTAGTGTGTATAGGCCACAAATTTGGCTCTGAAAGTTCTAGAAGGCAAGGCAAGTGAAAAACCATGATCAGTTATGTGATTTACAAGTGTCCGTTAGACTAAAACAAAGCTTTTCATGAGAAGTGCAACTCTTCTGATTCCGAGTCCAGGGAGAAATTTTTCCCATCGGGTTCTTATAATGAGGACTAAAGCAGTGAACAATGTCCTCTATATAGCTTTAGAAAAAGTGCAAGAATATACTGGATGTAGTCCAGTGTAAGCCAAAAGTACAATGTTCCAGAAATACAATGCAACAAATCCAATTCTACAGAAGAGAATAAATGACATGTTAGGTGCACAGTGCTTTGACGGGTACTTAAAGTACCTGGAGTAAACATCACACAAAAAAAATAGGTCCATAGATGTTTTTTCATAGGTTCGTGAGGTTTGGGGTTTTTTCCCCCCCACATTTAAATTTTAAATAAGATTCAACTTCAGGGTTTGTTTGTTTCTATTTAGAAGCTATAGCTCCACTGGGCTGGTATGCCCACATGAGATCATTGGGAAATGAAGAACAGCCATCCCATCAGTCACTCTCTGTCCACTTCAATCACCCCTTCCTGGTTGGCCTCAGTACTCACCTGAGTTTGAAATTCCTGATGCAAAGGAATGAGTAGAGTGTGTTTACCTCAGACATACAGCACCAATATTTCTCTCACCAAGCTTTGACAAAGTATTAAACAGCAGCAAAATTCACTGTGTGGCCCTGAGCAAGATATTTCATCATCTCCAAGCCCCCAATTTTCTCATCTTAAGAAAAGGAGCTAATAATTACTACCTCTCAGAGTTATTGTAAGGATTCAATTAGATGTTTTCAAAAATACTTAGCTGCTAATTACTATTCAAATGAGCAATATTATTACCAGAAATTATCCACAAGGCTACTTTACTTCATCTTAACTAGAATGGTCCTTTGGGAATATTTTTTTCACCACATTACTTCTGGCTTTTTCATCAATGTCTAGCATTTTTTACCTGTCAAAACAGACATATATTCAAATTCTCTTGGTCCCACCTCTTACTCCAGCCACTGTTGTAACGACAAGTTCACTAGAGGTTAAACCAGCTTAATGTAGGTGCCACTGGATAGCCACTGCCTAGGGTCTACAGGACCCACCTCTTACTTCCTATCCCAAAGCTCCTTCGACATGCAACATGAGAATGTCATCAGAAACTAACTTGGCACTCATTATATACATCCCAGAAGTATAATCACCATGGAAGCACCCTTAACAAATGGGTAAATGGAAAGCAGAGGCTAAATAAATACGTTCCCTCTCTTTTGTCCTGCAGATGGACAGTTCTGAAACACACTTTATAAAGCCCTACAGAAATTCCTATCAAGAATCAAGTACTAGTCATTCATACCTGTATACCAGTGGCCACTGTGTAATGCATCATATTTTTGTCTTTCCTTTTTTCCTGTTCAATGCCCCTGTCCCTCACTCCTGATCTCTAAGATTGCTTCCAAATAAACTACCTGTATATAAACTTTTCTCTAGCTTTGTTTTCATGGTATCTCAGATATTCTATAAAATAGGCTCTTAGAAAGAAATCATTCTTCAAAAGACCTATTAAAAAAGTGAAAAGAGGCCGGGCTCAGTGGCTCAGCCTGCAATCTCAGCACTTTCAGAGACAAGTGGATACCTGAACCTGTGGGTTCAGGACCAGGCCAGGCAACAATAAATAAAAAATTAGCCGGGCATGGTACACATGGTAGCATAGTTTTGGCTACTTGGAAGGCTGAGGTGGAAGGATGGCCTGGGCCCAGCAGGTCAATGCTGGGTTGGCTGTGAGTGTGCCACTGCACTCTAGCCTGGGCAACAGAATGAGACTCTGACTCAAAAAAAAAAAAAAAAGTGAAAAGATAATCCAAAGAATTGGGGAAGATTTTTGCAAATCACATATGTGATCAGGGATTTATAAGATATACAAATGAACTTCCAGGAAAGATGACGATCAAACAGGTCAGAATGTGAGAGTCTCTGAAAAAGCAAGTGTCCATAAAGGCTATCTGTATGAGTGGGGTGTGCCAGTGGGTGAGGGAAAGTCTGTCAGAGGGGAGACTCAGGTTCATGCACCAAGGCTTTCCTCTAGAGATCATTACAACCCACCACTACCCTGAGATTGGAGACCCAGGTGCACAGGTTTGTCTGCCATTCTAGGGGCTCTCTTGAGAGGAGACAGCAGAGAACAGCCTCCCCTCCCCACCGGACCTGGCTAATGCCATCACTTGCAAGAGCAGACTGGGCACAAGCAGGAAGAATGGTGGAGAAAGCAGGTCATGGAAATCTGGAATAAAGTTCCAATACTGGTGACGAAATGCCAACAGGCACCATCTACTCAGTCCCAAAACCAGGCAGAGACCTGTATTGCTCCGACCAGCTCCACCCAGCCTCCATCTTGGGACCTAGAGGCTATTCTCTCATCAGACTCAGAAAGCAAGACACCCCTCAGAAAGCAAGACACCACCATACCAGGCACATATACATCAGATCTAAGTGGAAGACTTGACAGCAGCAGCAGTGAGTAGGGTGAATCTGTATCTGATCTATCTTCCTCCCACAGTATTCTATAGGACATCTGACCTCT
This sequence comes from Carlito syrichta, assembly GCF_000164805.1. Classification (NCBI taxonomy): domain Eukaryota; kingdom Metazoa; phylum Chordata; class Mammalia; order Primates; family Tarsiidae; genus Carlito; species Carlito syrichta. The sequence goes on along the minus strand of NW_007252951.1, from coordinate 517,046 downwards.
ATCAGACTGCACTGAAAGCGGAGGGGAAAAGCTGGAGACTGGAGTCACACCCTAAGGCAGAGGCTCCAAAAGGAACCTGAAGTTACAGAAACAACATTCTTCTTACTGTTGTTTGTTTTTTGTTTTAGTTTTTGCTTTTTTTCTTCTCTGATTCTTTGTTTTTGTCTATATTTTTGTACTTGCTTTGTTTCTGTTATTTTATTTTATTTTTATATTTTCCATTTGCCTATGGTATTTTTGAGGGAGTGGACACCAGTGAGGGGGTTATTTGTTTGTATAATTGTCTGTATGTTTTTCTCTTTCTTATTTATTCTGTCTTTGTTTATTTCTCTGTTTATTCATTAGTTGGTACACCTGTTTTCCTTCTTATTCTTCTCTCTCTCCACCTTCCTTTCATTTTCCTGCTTCATTTTTTCATTCTTTTCCATTCCTTTCCATTCCAGATTTTCATGACTTTATCTCATTTTGCTTTTAGGGGGCAAACAGACACCTCCACTGCATGGACAGATTGTCAAGCAGTGGGAATTGGGTTCCTGGGGGCCCACACACCTATCATCAGATACTGGGAGCTCCAGATAGCTTCTGAATCACAGCTCCACTCTTAATTAAATCTCAAAACTGCAAAAATTACAGGCCCCAACCCCCAGTCCCGTTTCAGAATTGAACAAAACCAGAGGATCTACATAAGGAAGAATAGGAGCCGGGCTCAGTGGCTCCGCCTGTAATCCCACGCCTTTGGGAGGCTGAGGTGAGTGGATTGCCTGAGCCCATGGGTTCAAGACCCGCCTGGGCAGCAAGACCTCATCTCTACAATAAATCAAAAAATCAGCCAGGCGTGGTAGCACATGCCTGTAATTCCGGCTACTCAGAAGGCTGAGGCGGAAGGCTCACCGGAGCCCAGCAGGCGAGGCTACAGTAGCCGGGAGCAGCCACTGTACTCCAGTCTGGGCGACCGAGTGAGACTCCAACTCAAAAAAAAAAAAAAAGGAAGAATAGGAGATTGAGCAAACAGAATTTTTAAAGCTATACCCCCATCACTGAACAACAGAATTTAAAAAGAGGTAAAAACATAATAATAAAGAGAAGGGAAGAAAATCTACACAAATTAAGAAAAATCAAAGAAATAACATTAGCCTCACACAGACCCCTGGGAGGTCAGCCACTGAGAATACAGATTTCAGAACTCAAACAATGAAAAGCCCCCAGAATGATGGCTCTCAAACCACAAACCAGATATCAAGATATTAACAGAGAAAATAAAGAGAAGTGAGGAGAGGAAAGAATTAAGGAATTGATAACTGAGATAACAGCAATAAAGAATACAATGAATGAAGTAAATAACAAACTCATAAGCATGAAAAGCAGAATTAACCAAAGCAGAAGAAAGAATCTCAGAGCTTGAGGACCAGAATATAGAACTAACCCAAACTCTTAAAAACACAGAAAATAAGCTTTAAAAGACAGAACAAAACCTCCAAGTGATGAGCATTCATTTCAAGAGGCCAAATCTAAGATTAATTGGAATTCCTGTGGCAGATAGACAGACAGTGACCACCCTGGAAAAAACAGTCCATGAAATTATATTTTTTTTAGAAAACTTTCCTCATCTCATCAGTGATGCAACCATTCAAACAAAAGATTCAGAGAACCCCTGCAAAACAACAAATGAGGAGAACAGTTCATAGACACATGATAATTCACCTACACAAAGTAGGTATAAAAGAAAAAAATCCTAAAAGCAGCAAGAGAGAAAGGTCAAACTAACTGCTGGGGAATGCCAGTTAGAATAGCAACAGAGTTATCTACAGAAATACTTCAAGATAGGAGAGTGTGGAGCCCAATTTTCAAAGTTCTCAAAGGTAAACAGTTTTAACCAAGAATTACCTACCTAGCTAAACAAATTTTCATCAGTGATGGAGATTTAACTCTTTCCCAGACATTTAATCCCTAAGAGTTTATATTGCCTCCAGACCAGCTCTACAAGAAACACTTAAGAAAGTATTAAACACAGAAGAAAGGAAAAAAAGAATGAAAACACACTTCCCAAGAATGCAGGGAAAAGATTAAAAACACATGAATCAACCAAAAATTAAAAGAAAGACAAAAAACATATAAACAAGCAAACAGCAGCAACAACAACAAACTCTATAAGAACCTCATGACAGGGATGAACTCTCACATCTCAACAATTAGCCTGAATGTGAATGGACTAAATGCACCACTGAAAATACAGAGTGGCAAATTGGATAAAATATCATAAGGCAACAATTTATAGTCTCCAAGAGACTCATCTCATCTGAAAGGACATTCACAGACTCAAAGCAAGAGGATAGGAAAGAAAATTTCAGGTAAACAGAACACACAAGAAAGCAGGAGACAAAATCTTAATATCAAACAAAATACACTTTAAGCTATCAACAAGTTAAAAAGATATGGAAAATCAATACATAATGATAAAATGTTCAATCCATCAACAAGAAATATCCAAACTAAACGTATATGCACCCAACGTAGGAGCATCAACTTTCATAGAGCAGCTTCTAGGTAAACTAAAAAAAGAAATTGACTCCAGCACTATCATAGCTGGGGCCTTAAATACCCCACTAACAACACTAGACAGAACATCAAGACAAAGAGTCAACAAGAAGATCTGGAACCTCAACATTACATTTGACCAAGTGAACTTACTTGATATATACAGAACAATCCACACAACAACCACAGAATATACATTCTACTCATCACCACATGGAACGTACCCTGAGATCAAACACACCCTCAGTCATAAATCAAGCATAAACAAATTCCATAAGATTGAAATTCTGCCATTCACCTTCTGAGACCACAGTGGAATAAAAATAAATATCAATACCAACAAAGTCCCCCCAAAACCCAAAAAGACATGGACACTAAATAGCATGATGCTAAACAACTCCTGGGTCAACACAGAAATCAAACCAGAAATTAAAGATACGTGGAAACAAATGAAAATGAAGAAACATCTTACCAAAATCTCTGGGTTGCCATGAAAACAGTACTAAGAGGGGGATTCATATGTCTATGAACACACATGAAGAAAATGGAAGATCACAAATTAGCAGCTTAACAAATTATCTAAGAAACCTGGAAAAGCAAGACCACCAAAACCCTAACTTCAGCAGAAGAATCCAGATCACCAAAATCAATGCCCAAATTTGGGACATAGGAGACAAAAATATTATACAAAAAAGAAATCATTGAAACCAAAAGATCGTTTTTTAAAAGGATAAACAAGATTGATGGAGCCCCTAGCTAGACTGACCAAGAAAAAGAGAACAGCAGGCTAAATGAATCACAATCAGAAATTCAAACAATCAAGTCACAACTGACACCAAAGAAATACAAAAGATTATCAGAGATTACTATGTACACCCGTGTGCAAACAAACACAAAAACCAAAATGAAATGGAGGACTTTCTTACATCACACAACTTCCCCAGGTTGAAACAAGAATAAATCGAGACCCTAAATAGACCAATAATAATCCAGGAAATCAACTTTGTCATAAGAAAAATACTTACCAAAAAAAAGCCCTACACAAATGAAGAAAAACCAAAGGAAGAATATGAGTCTCACACAGACTCCTGGGAGGTCAGCCACTGAGAATACAGACTTCAGAACTCAAACAGAATGACTCAGAATGACTGCTCTCAAATCACAAACACAGATATCAAAATATTAATAGAATTAAGATAAGTGAGAGACAAGAAGAAAGAATGAAAGAGTTGATAACTGAGATAACAGCAATAAAGAATACAGTGAATGAAATAAATAACAAACTGTTAAGCACAGAAAGCAGAATTAACCAATCAGAAGAATCTTAGTGCTTGAGATTTGAGAAAATATTTGTCAGCTGTATATCTGACAAATGCCTAACAACTAGGATCTAAAAGGAACTCAAATGTGCCAAAAGGAAAAAAACAAACTGCCCCATTACAAATTCCAGCAGAATTCTATAAAACATACAAGAAGAAGCTGATACTTATCTTATTGAAAGTATTCCAGACAATCAAGAAAGATAGAACTTTCCCCAAATCATTTTATGAAGTTAACATCACACCAATACCCAAACTGAGACAGAGAACTACTTTAATATCCAATATCCTTAATGAACCTAGATGCTAAAATTCTCAACAGACTCTACCAAACCGGATCCAACAACATCTCAAAAATCATCCACCATGACCAAGTAGGCTTCATCCTTGGGATTCAGGGATGGTTCAAAATCCACAAGACCATAAATGTAATTAAATACATCAACAGATTTAAAGACAAAAGTCATGTGATTATATCATTAGATGTGGAAAAAGCTTTTGATAAAATCCAGCACCCCTTCTTAATAAAAACCCTCAAACAACTGGGCATAGATGGAACATACCTCAAAATAGTAATAGCCACCTATGAGAAACCCACAGCCAACATACTACTATGCAGACAGAAATTGGAAAAATTTCCCCCTGAAAACCGGAACAAGACAAGGATGCCCACTGTCACACCTCCTGTTCAACATAGTATTGGAAGTCCTAGCTAGAACAATCAGACAAAAAAAGGAAATAGGAAAAAAGGAAGTTAAGTTATCCCTCTTGGCAGATGACATGATTCTATACCTCGAAAACCCAAAATAATCTGTCAGAAACCTCCTTGCACTGATAAAGGACTTTGGCAACGTCTCAGGGTATAAAATAAATGTGCAAAAGGCAGTCACATGTCTATTCACCAACAATGAACTAATAGGAACCCAAATAAAAAGCACAATTCTAGTCACAAGCCACAAAAAAAAAAAAAAGAAAAGAAATACCTTGGCATCTTCCTAACCAGTGAAGTCAAAGACCTTTACAATGAAAACTACAAAACACTACTCAAAGAAAGCAAAAATGACAGGAACAAATGAAAAAATATTCCATGCTCATGGGTTGAAAGAATCAACATTGTTAAGATGTCCATCCTGCCCAAGACAATCTACAGATTTAACTCAATACCCACTCAATGACCAGTAGCAGTATTCTCAGACCAGGAAATGGAATTCATATGAATACAGGAATTCAGATGAAAACATAAACTACCATACTATCATGAATAACCAAAACAATCCTCAAAAAAACAAACAAAGCAGGAATCATCACACTCCCAGACTTTAAGCTTTATTATAAAGCTACAATAATCAAAACAGCCTGGTATTGGTACAAGAACAGGTACATAGACCAATGGAACAGGATAGAGATTCCAGAAGCAAAACCTCAGTCCTCCACCAACTCATCCTTGACAAAGCCTCCACTATCAACCACTGGGGAGAGGAGAACATATTCAGTAAATGGTGTGGGGAAAACTGGCTGATCACATGCAGAAGATTAAAACAAGACCCCTACCTATCACCATATGCAAAAATAAACTCTAAATGGATCAAAAACCTAAACATAAAACCTCAAACTATAAGAACCTTAGAAAATGCAGGACACACCCTTATGGAAATTGGAACTGGCAACTAATTCCTCATCAAAACCCCAAGTGCCCATGCCATAAGATATACAAGTGGGACCTCATCAAAATGATAAGCTTCTGCAAAGTCAAAGAAACCATTGAGAGAGCAAGGAGACAACCCACAGACTGGGAAAAAATATTTGCCAACTGTATATCTGACAAAGGCCTAACATCTAGGATCTACATGGAACTCAAATGTGCTGAAAAGAAAAAAACAAACAGCCCCATTACAAAGTGGGCAAAAGATATGAATAGACACTTCTCAAAAGAAGACATATGAGCAGCCAACAGATTTATGAAAAAATGCTCAACCTCACTAGTCATCAAAGAAATGCAAATTAAAACTACACTGCAATACTACCTAACACCAGTCAGGATGACCATCATCAATAACTCTAAAAGCAACAGATGCTTGAGAGGACGCGGCATAAAGGGAACACTTCTACACTGTAAGCGGGAGTGTAAACTAGTACAGTCTCTGTCGAAAAGAGTGTGGCAATTCCTAAAAGATTTAAAAATTGACCTCCCATATGAACCCACAATCCCCCTACTGGGAATACACCTGGAGGAACTCAGATGACTCTATGAAAAAGATACCTGCACACACATGTTTATTGCAGCATTATTTACAATAGCAAAACATGGAACCAACCATGCTGCCCATCAAAAGAGGACTGGATTTTTTTAAATGTGGTACTTATACACAATAGAATATTACACAACCATAAAGAAGGACATAATTATGAACTTCCCAACAAGTTGGATAAACTTAGAGGCTATAATACTGAGTGATCTATTACAGAAATAAAGAACTGAGTATCACATGTTCTCACTCACAAGCGGACCTTGAACAACTATAATAATGGTATAAGAATGGGATTGGCAGTAGTGGGACACTGCCAGGGGAGGGGGGCACACCTTATCAAAGACGGTACCTGCATAATGAACATTTGTATACCAAACCCTGAATTGCACCCCACATATTTAAAATAAATTTTTTTTTAATTTAAAAAATGTAAAAATATAAAAACGTATACAAATGGCTAGTAAGGACATGAAAAGATGTTGAACATCATTAGTCTTCATGGACATGTAAATCAAAACTACAATGAGATGCCACTTTATAACCACTAGAAAAGTTATAATAAAAAAATCAAATATTAACAAATATTAACAAGAATGTGGGGAAACTGAAACTTTCATATACTGATGATATGAATACAAAACGGTGAAACCACTTTAGCAAAAAGTCTGGCGATTTCTCAAAATTTTAAAATACAGTCACCACATGATCAAACAGCTCTACTCCTAGGTATTAGGTATTATGCCCAAGAAAAGTAAAAACATGTCCACGAGAAAACTTTCAGAAGAGCCATCATTCATAATGGTCAAAAAGTTAACAACCCAAGTGCCCATCAACTGATGAATGAATAAATGTGGTGTATCCATACAATGGAATAATATTCTAGACAAAAAGATATACTGACACATGTCACAAGATGAATGCACCTTGAAACATTATGCTAAGAAACCAGCCACGGAGGGCCACATGTTTGATCCATTAATGTGAAAGGTCCAGAACAAGCAAATCTATATGTAAACAGGAATATTAGTAGTAGTAGTTGCCTAAAACTGATAGAGATAAAGGAATTGATGCAGTTAAAGGACATGAAGTTTCTTTGGATGGTAATGAAAATATTCTAAATTTGACTTGTGATGCTGAATGTACAGCTTCATTAAACTGTACACTTTAATTGGGCTAATTGTATGATTTTTGAGTTATATATCAATAAAGCTATTAAAAACAGAAACCATCATAGTTTTAACCTACAATAATCTATAAATTGTTGTTGCTGTTCATTATTACAAAACACCACTATGTTCTCCATTTGCTTATTTCTTCAATTGCAGGGCAATCAACCACTTTTTAAAGCATTTTTATGCCAATAACTTTAGGGGTACAAATGGTTTCTGGTTACATGGATGAACTGTATAGTGGTGAAGCAGTCTGGGCCTGAAGTGTACCCACTATACCCACTTATGGATATTTTACTCTACTGATGATTTTTCATCTTTCCCCCAATCCCATCCTTCTCCTTCTGAGTCCCCAGTGCCCATTAGACAATTCTATATGGCTTTGCAGATACTTTAGTTACCTCACATTTGTAAGTTGGAGAGTATTCAGTATTTGGTTTTCCATTCCTGCATTACTTCTGTTAGGATGATGGTCTTCAATTCCATCCAAGTTACTGCAAAAGACATTATTTCTTTTTGTATGACTGTATAATATTCCATGGTGTGTGTGTGTGCACACACACACACAATACATTTCTATTATCCACTGATCCATTGATGGGCATTTAGGTTGATTCCACATCTCTGCAATTGTGAATTGTACCGCAATAAACATGTAAGTGCTGGTGTCTTTTTTTGTATAACAACCTCTGTTTCTATGGGTAGACAGCAAGTAGTAGGATTGTTGGATCAAATGGTAGCTCTACTTTTAGTTGTTTGAAAAATCTTCATATAAATTTTCCATTGAGTTGGTACTAGTTTACATTCCCACCAACAGTGTATAAGTAGTTTCTTTACACTGCATCCATACCAACATTGACTATTTTTTGATTTTTTTAATAATGACCACTCTGACTGGTGTAAGGTGGTATCTCATAGTGGTTTTAATTTGTATTTTCCTTATGATGAGTGATGCTGACTACTTTTTCATGTTTGTTGGCCATTTGTCTATCGTCTTTTAAGAGATGTCTGTTCATGTCATTTGCCCTCTTTTTAATGGGGTTATTTGCTTTTTTGTTGTTGATTTGTTTGAGTTCTTTGTAGGTTCTGGATATTAGTCTTTTGTAAGACATATAGTTTGTGAATATCTTCTCCCATTCTTTAGGTTATTGATTTACTCTGTTGATTTATTTCTTTTGCTGTGAAGAAGTTTTTCAGTTTAGCTAAGTCTCGCTTGTTTAGTATTGTTTTTGTTGCATTTGCTTTTGGAGACTTATTTGCCTAAGCCAATATACAGAAGAGTTTTTCCTAGGTTTTCTCTAGTATTTCCTAGGTTTTCTTCTAGTATTTCTATGGTTTCAGGTCTTAGTTTAAGAATTAAGTCCATTTTGAATTAATTTTTTATGTGGTGACAGATAGGGATGTTTTAATTTTTCTGCATGTAGCTATCCAATTTTCCAAGCACCATTGTTGGATAGGGTGTCTTTTTCCCAGTGTATGTTTTTGTCTGCTCTGGTGAAGATCAGTTGGTTGTAGATATTTGAATTCCCCATTCTGTTCCATTGGTCCATATGTCTGCTCTTGTACTAGTACCATCTGTTTTGGCTACGATAATTTTTTAGTATAATTTGAAGTCAGGTAATGTGATACCACCAGTTTTGTTATTTTGCTTAGGTTTGTTTTGGCTATTCTGGTTCTTTTTTGGTACCATATGAATTTTAGTTTTTTATTTTTGTTTTCTGATTCTGTGAAAAATTACTTTAGCAGTTTGATAAGAATTGTGGGTAATGTGGTCATTTTAACAATGTTGATTCTTCTAGTCCATGAGCATGGGATGTTTTTCCATTTGTTTGTGTCCTCTACAGTTTCTTTCATCAATGTTTTGTAGTTTTGCTTGTAGAGATCTTTTACCTCCTTCATTAAAGATATTCCTAGGCAATTTAGTTTTATGACAGCTACTGTAAATGGAATTGAGTTCTTGATTTAATGCTCAGCTTGGTCTCTATTGGTGTACAGCAGTACTACTGATTTGTGTGGTGATTTTGAAACTTGAGACTTTACTGTAATTATTTATCAACTCCAGAAGTCTTTTGCATGAGTCTTTAGGACTTTCTAGGTATAAAATTCAAATCATAAAATTTGAATATTATCTCTCCTTTTCTTAGTCTTTCTAGTGGTTTGTCAATTTTATTTATTTTTTTCAAAGAACCAATTGTTTATTTCATTGATCCTTTGTATGGTTTTTTAAATTTCAATTTCATTTAGTTTTGCTCTGATCGTTGTTAATTTTTTTTTCTTCTGTTACCTTTGGGTTTAGTTCTTCCTTTTTTCTATTTTTTTTGAGGAGTGGTGTAAGTTGTCAATATGTGATCTTTCAGTCTTTTTAATGTGCACCTTAAATGCTGTAAATTTCCCTCTGAGCACAGCTTTGGCTGTGTCCCATCAGGTTTTGACAACTTCTGTCATTGTTGTCATTCACTTCAAGAATTTTTTTAAAATTTCCACCTTGATTTCATTGTTGACCCAAATATCATTCAGGAGAAAATGATTTAGTTTCCTACACAAATGTATTGTGCAGTTTGGAGAGTTCTTCTTGGAGTTTATTTCTATTTTTATTTCACTATAGTCTAAGAAGGTGTGTAATATGATTTCAATTTTTTTGAATTTATTAAGATTTGATTTGTGGCCTACCATATGGTATATCTTTGACAATGTTCCATTTGCTGATAAGAAAAAAGTGTATTCTGTAGTTTTGGAGTATAATGTTCTTTAGATGTCTGTTTGGTCCATTTGCTTTAGGGTCTAGTTTAACTCCAATGTTTCTTTGTTGACTTTCTGCTTTGATTATCCATCTGTTGCTGTCAGTGAAGATAATTGCTTTAAAGCGTAAAGTTTAGAACAGAGAATGTTTCTGCCATATTGTTCATCTCTACCTTTCTTATGTGTTCATAATCCTAGGATATTTCTATTACCTATTACATAGGGCATCTGTAATTTGACCACAAACTCACTACAATCTTAGTTGTTATTTATAATAAATGCACTGAAAGACATCCACATCTTATCCCTCAGTTTCTATCATGTCCACTTCCACTGTGACTATCTTCCCCTCCTACCCACACCCACATAATTAAATTCATCTTCATATCCTCACTCTCACAGCCTACCCCTGTGATTAAATTCAGGCTTCAACCATTTTGAGGCTATTTTTACTGAGGACTAAACATTTGGGAGTGATAATGTAGCTCCACACACAAACTCTGAATCATGAAATAAGAAGCAAAGTAGGCATCTCCATTTATATCAACATCATGTATAACATAGGAAGGATAGAAAGATTGATGAAAAATTTACCTACATTGGTTTCACTATGCATTACTCTAAATGACTTATGCTTTAGATTCTGCTTTATGTCTCATTCTCAGGTCAAAATAAATAATGCTCATGCCTTTTTCTAGAAAATGATGTTTTCCTGTGTTTCAGCATAACTATAGATACTTCTGACATTTACTCTATCCAGTCCAAGTCTTCTTAAGTTCCATTGATTAACATTCTTAGCCTTACACTAGAAAAATTTATAACAAGAAATTATTGTCATGGTGACAAAAGCAGAAGATGCACTGCCTACAGTCTTAGCTCTTGGTTAAAAGAGTAACTGTATTTTTGAAAAGAAGTTTGAAAATGGTATCAGACCTACATTTCTCAATTTTAATATCAAGAAAATATTGTCCAGGTAAACAGTGAATCCCACATAGTCAATGAGTTGAAATAAGCTGACTTAACTACCTGGAGTCAGCATTATGAGCAGTGGAAGCCAGTTCCAAGAAAGATGGTTTAAGAAAAAAGATAAATTTCATTGAATGGCACTGCTTATTGGTACCATTATCCCTAGTTTCTGTATTTTCTCCATCCTGGGCCTTAGGCCAGACCTGCTGGGAAACTAGAACAGTGGAGAAACAAAACATGCTTATCATAATCTCTTTTCAATCTTGCATGGAGTTATTGCAGTTTTAGTTCAGAAATAGGCTGACTTTAACTGAAGGAAAGAGCCGTATCCCTCGCTTCCTCCTTTTCAAATTTCTGGCAAGGAGGGATTCGTTTAGAGCTTTTCAACTTCTCCAATTTTTTTTAAGAACATTTTTATTCACCCCATTAGACAAAAACCTCACTTCATACTTGTAAATATATTTATTTACTTATAAATTTTACATATTTACTACATATTATGCACTCGATAAACAGATACAAAATAGAAATTAAAAATGAAAAGATTAAGATGGAATAAAATTCTAAGCAGATTATTATATTTATTAACAGTATCAGAACTGCTTTTCTCACACTTAAAATAGTAATGTTTTTATGAGGTAAAATAGGATATTATCACCTCATAGCATAGCTTAAAAAAGGAACTCAGAATAGTGTCTGCCAATTTTTTGGTGTCTATTTATGTTAAGATTATCTCCAATCTATAGTTTCTTTCTTAAAATATTTTAGTCATTTAGCCATCTTGTAAGGGCTATTGAATTAAAATTAGGAAATATCATCTTACCCAGCACAAGTAAAATCCTACATTTTGCAATATAAGCAATATAAGCAAACTAAGAATCCAGAGTGTGACCTCCATTTGTAGAACTTCCTTTGGAATACATGGTTGTTCCATACACCCATAGTCAATTTGTTAACTGAATATGAGTAAATATCTATTTCTTTCTAATTAGATTATAATTAAAATTTTTTAAAAAGAAATGTTCTAAGATTTTCCTCCTATATCACCAAGGACCATTTTACACACACTATGGTATATGCTTTTCTTTTTTTTTTTTTCTTTTTCTTTCTTTCTTTTTTTTTTGAGAAGAGATTTCACTCTGTCACCCAGACTGGAGTGCAGTGGCACAGTTATATAGCTCATTGTAGCCTGCAGTTTCTGGATTCAAGCCACCCTCTCACCTAAGCTTCTCAACAAGTTAGGACTACAGGCATGTGCCACCATGCCTGGCTAATTTTTTTATTTTTATTTTGGAAATGAGGTCTTATTATGTTTATCAGGTTGATCTTGAACTCCTGGCCTCAAATGATCCTCTCACCTCAGCCTCATGACTCATTAGGATTATAGGCATGAGCCACCACACCCAGCTATGGTATGCTAACCTCATTTTGGAGATCACTGCTTTAGAAGTCAGTCTAGCTATAAAGTAAACACTTTATAGCTCTTTGGTTATATCAAATTCCTACAATAAATGTACATATGTGTCATTAAAAATTGATTTTGCTTCAAGTTACAAAAATCCCAAAATAGGGTGGCTTAAACAAGATAGAGGCTTAATTCCTTTTCACATAAACAAACTGGCTATAAGCAACCAAGAGCTACCTTGGCACTCTATGATGTCAGGGTCCTTCTGTCTTGCTCCTCTACCAACCCCACACATGCTTTCCCCTTGTGGTCCAGTATGGACACTTGAACTGTTAACATCACATCTGTGTTCTATTTAGCGATAAAGAAAAACTGACAAAGAAGAACTTACCATAAGTTTTATACAACACTTTGACAACATCCCATTGGTACAGTTTTAGCCTTTTAGCATCATCTTTTTACTCTCCCACTATGGTCCATTAAAAAAAAAAAATCATGACCTGCAAAGACTATCTAGCCAAAATGTCTATAGACTAGCATGCCTCTCAAAACTATACTTTAAAAATCCACTTAGAAATGATCAAAATTTCCACAAAATACATTTATTGTTTTCCTGTTTGCAGCCTACTTTGAGAACTATGGGATTATATTGTATTAGACAACTTTTTTTTCCAAAAACAACTATATCTGCACCCTACTTAAGGACAACACAAAGCTTTGCTTTGATGAGTACCTTTCTGAGTTTGTGTATCCAACTATCCAGGTGGGAGTCAGGTCACAACTGAACTGAACCATATAACAGAGGGCAGAACATAAGAGTAGAAGGATGGTGGAAGATAGAACACAGTAGGAAAAGAAAAGAGGCTTAAAATCAAAGCAGGTGCAGGAAAATAAAAAACTTTCCATAGCAGAATTACTTAAAAAGAACTTTGTTTCAAATAGGTTTTTAAATTATTTTCTGTAGGGTGTGAAATATAAATCCCCTTTCTTTTCTCTCCTTCATTAAAACCTATTGTGCTCATTCATGCATTTCTTACTACTGTTACTTGATGAGAAGCTTGAAGAAGTTCTGATTTCTCTGCCCATTTGATTTTTGTCTCTAATAGAACAGATTCATGGACCCAGAAATTAGAGAACAAGGAAGAATCAACATCAGAATGGCAATAATAATGTGAAAATAAGTGGAGATCAGCATATTCTTATTAGAGCCAATTTTATATATGACTAGGTAAAACTGATAAGGGATTTTCTTACCCTCCATGTTTCCTTTAATAGAATTGGAAATTAAATATAGATCTACTTACATGCCTTGATACATTTTTAAATGAATTTCAAATTTACATTTAATATTTTGCTTAAGGTTGGAGAGACTACACTGAAAAATCTTTGAAGCTCATTTAAATGAATGTACTGTAGTTTAAAACATAGAATAAGAAATTTTCTATAAATAAGAACTTATTTAACAAAGCAGAAGTAGGAGAAAATGGGTAGAGAGAAAATAATGCTGACTGGGCAGAGGAGAGCAACATCAGGCTTGCTGCAGGGACTGAGCTAGACAACTTGGCAACACTGAACTAAAGGTTGGGAGAGACAACTAATCTGTATAGATTCAGCTGGAGCTTGGTCAGGAGAGAGATCACTTCCATGAGAAATGAAATAAAAGGTCATTACAGATAGACTAATGGCGACAACAAATGGATCAGTAGCTCAGGCAAAGGACCCTGCAGACACTCCTGGTTGATTAGCACAACATTCATCCTATCCAAGGATTAGGGTAGTAGAGATCACATGGTATGTGGCAAACCAAACATCGATTATCAGCAGAATTTGCTGGATGGGACTTTCAGGAAAGCTTTCTCAAATAGAGAAGCAGGTGGCATGCACTCTGCCTTCTCTTTATCCCCAGAAAGAAAAAGTTATAACAGTAATCTTACAAGAGTGAAAAGCACACACTAAAAATGGCAAATGGAGGAGATGAAAGGAGTCCAGATCTCTGAGGGTATCTTTGAGTGGCTGCACTGACCCTGGACTATGAACTTCCAGACATACTAAGTGGGAGAAAAAAAAAAGAAGTAAATTCTAACCTGTTTAAACACTGTTGATTTGGTTTTCTATTACAGCTGAATGAATCAGTAACTAATTATACTGATTCATACAGGCTACAATATAAATGCTTTTGTTACATGCAGCAGAACACTTGGCCAAAGTGTGACTTGACACCTTCCGAAACACAGACCAGAATTTCCACATAGGATGTAGTTTTTAAAAGATTGGAACGTCTCAGAATGTGAGGATATTATAATTAATCTGGCAATTTTCAGCCAAGTTCAATAACAACAACAACAACAAAAGAATAAACTCAGACCACAGCAAGTCATTCTGCTTGCAGAGATAGGAAGTAAAGCAGCATGACTGAGATATACTCTGCCTTCAGCAAGAATCTAGATTGACTGAGAGTCCCCAATTAGAATTTTTTCAGTGTAAAAAAACCAATTGCTTCTGTACCCCATATTGAAACACTCACAAGTTGTGAAGTGACAGCCTTGACAGAAAATGAGGTTGGTGACCTTGAACTTGCTTAAGCACATTCCATTAAAAGTTTTCTGGCAGAAAAGCAGCACTAAGCCCACAGTAAGCATGGCCACACCACCCAAGAGGATATCTCAAATTACTGCAAAGCAGCAGCCTTTAAGCTAATGAGGGTATTCAAAACACAGAAACCAAATGCCAAAAATTCTCAGGCTTCAGACTTTTACAAATTTGTTGTAGCATCTCACACTTAAATCTATTTGACACAATTAGTCTAGAAACCTATTAAGTTTCTGAGAGAACCAAAGTGCCCTCCTCCAAAAAAGAATCCTCACTGTTAATGACCAGTGATTCTTTTAATCCTGAGATAATCAATCATTAGCATACCATAGACACAGAAAAACTCTGGGAACACCAAAAGAAGTATCTTTAAATTAAAAACATAACATTTTTTAATTCATTAGAATTGGGAGATAAATTTCAAGAAATAAACCAGAAGAGATTTCAAAAAGAAAGAAGAGACATATGGAAAAACACACAAACAAAATATAAAATGAGAAAATCCAGAGAGTTCAACAGTCAAATAATAGGAGAACAAAAAGAAAGAACTGAGAAAGGAGAAAAGTATTAAAGAAGCTGTTCAAGACTACTAGAAGAAAGGGATCAGCAGGAGCAGGACACTGTCAGGGGAGTGGGGGGCATGTAATCTCACTAAGGGTACTGCATCTTAAACCAGGTGAAGTAAGGTCCAGATGGAGGCCAAAACTTCAACTGCTTGTAGACCCCTCATATACCTTACCTAATCCTGACTTGTACCTCACATATTTAGAATACAATAAAGTTAAAAAAAAAAAAGTTGTTCAAAAAAGTTTCTAGAAATGAGGCAGGTGTCCAAATTAAAAGAACTCATCAGGTTCTCAGCACTAGATGATCTAAATCTCCAACAGGACACATTATTGAAAAATTTCAAGATGCTGGAAACAAAGAGGACATTCTATGAGCATCCAGAAAAAAAAAAAAAAGCACAAATGATCAAGAGAGAGAATAGCTTCAGAATGGAAACTGAAAGCAATGTCTCAAAGTTCTTGTTTTATTTCCAGTCCAGAAATATCTATCCAGCCAAGTATGAAGGTAAAAATAAAAATGTAATCTGACTTGTAAAATCTAAAACTTTAACCCCATGCACCCTTACTCTAGAAGGTACAAAAAATGCACTCCATTGAAATGAGGGAGTAAAAAAAAAAAAAAGGAATATTTGAGGTACAGGAACTAAGAAATGCAACAACAAAGAAAAGCTAAGGAAATTATATGGATTAGAATAAGGAGAGATGATGACACAATCTGTGCTCCAGGTATAGAAGGCTAGCAGTCCATGTTGAGGTAGGCTGTAACTCTTTTCCGGAAGATTAATTTGATAGAATATCTAGCATAAGTGAGAATAGAAACTTGGAAAATAATTTGCGGTTGTTACTGATAAATATTTAGCAAACTAAGCAAATAAACAAGCATTAAATAAATAAACAAAACATACATATTTTTAAAGACATTTAATCCAGGGGGAAAAAAAGTTATGCAAGAAAGGAAAGCGATCACAGTTTAACATACCTCTAAACATCATAACATAAGCAATGAAACTTAATTTAACTAAAATAATGATATAACTATAGTATAAGAAGGGAAAGATGAGAATGTAAATGCTGGGGGGTGGGGAGATAATGAGAAAAACAGCTGAATCTTCATCTTCCAAAGTGGAAAATCTAGCATGTTTTAGAGATGTAGAGATACCAGAAAAATCAAGTCAAGGTGTTAAAAGTGGTTACTTCCAGGAAAGAGGAAGCAGAGGGTAAGAGGAATGGGCACTATTGTCTTCGTTAACAATTTATACTGCTAGTGACTCCTTAAATTATGTGCACAACTTTAATTAAAAAGAAATACATTGAATCCAATAATCAGTCAAACATTCTCATGGAAAATATCATTGAGACACTTCAAAAAATAATAAATGGCATATAAATAGTAATAAACATTTAAATGTTCTCAACTTCACTAACAATTAAAGAAATGCTATGAGACATTTTAAAACTGTTTAATTATTATTATATTTTTATTAGGAAGGAGTAGTATTAACAATGATAACCAGTTCAGGTGGTATATATAGAAACACTATTACAATACTGTTGTAAGTGGAAATTGATACAACCCTCATTAGGGTTTTTAAGAATAATTTCAAAAGTCCTAAAACGTTCACATCCTTTGACCTTATAATTCCAGGCACTAGAATTTATTCTAAAGAAGTAATAAGAAATGTGCTAAAGATTTATATATAAGAATGTTTTTCATCACTTTGCTCATAATAGCAAAAAACTGGAAACAAATAGACACATCCAACAATAGCAGAATATATAAGTACAATATTAAATGCAATGTCTTGCATCACTCTTTTAAAAAAGTGATTATGTAGATCACATTGTAGATGATATTGGTCTAGAAACGTGATCACACATATTTTAGGTGAAAAAAAGGTGTATTACAAATAATATACTTATGGGATCTCATTTTTGTTAAAAACAAATATACTTTATTGCATAAGAAAAATCAAAAGATACACAACAAAATCTTTGCATCTCTGTAGACATTATTTTAGACTTTTTTTAGTTAATACATGTAAACACCTAGAAGAATAGTCAGTGTGTAGGTATGCACTAACCATAAATACGAGTGATGACTATCGTCATTATTGTAATTTCTAATTCTTCTACAACAGCGACTCTTTACTTAAGCACTTAAAAGTCTAAATGGAAATTAAAAGAACATAGCAAGGATTCCAGTAAAGACCTAATTTTACATCACAAGTTTTATGAAATTCAAGAAGAACACAGTATTTATGTACATGAAGACTGTGATAGTCTTTGAAATAAAGACTCAAGACTTTGAGAATCATGAATCTCTTGAATGTGAAGATAGACTACCCTGATGATTGAACTAGGAAAGGTAGATGAGAATATAGAAGAAATAAAAGCATATGAGAGTAAGAAATTGTAGTCAGATCCCTGATAGGAAACAGATTGCACTTTAAGACAGAGTACTTAAGGACAATTTATTAAAGGAACCATTTATTAAAATTTAGGCAAGTCTTAGGGTGGCCAGCAAAGGAAGGTGCTATGTCCCCATCCAGGAAGAAAAAAGTGCCACTACTATACCTAATCTAGAAGGGGTGAAAGGAGAGACCACTCACTAGCACCTGAAAAAATGACTGTTTAGAGAGAGCCAAGTTACAAGCTGTGGATTCAGGTAGATGGATACAACCAGCCCACAACAACTTGACAGGGATAGAGACAGTAGACTACATACTTCTGCTTCACTCTCCTTTTAGTCTTGATCTCCCATTGCCCAAACTTAATTAGAATCCAGAGAACAAAGAAACTCATATAGATCAGACTTCTAGTGCAGAGAATGGCACAGAAAAGGTTTCAGAGTGCTTCTGAAAGAGGAAATGTATTTAACAAAGTATCCTATACTGGGGTATGGGTTGCATTCAAGAAGAATGTACTTACCCATCCCTCAGCAATGCTTTTACTTACCATCCTAATCCTGGAAAGATATATCAGATACCATATAAAAGAAATAATCCGCCATATGCCTAGTGTTTCTTAAATGTCTGACCTTACTGGCATCATATTGTCACACCACTTTTCCCCTCTTTGAAGTAAAGGGCCATTGATATCATTTCAGTCTCTTCAGCTTGATATAAGATCCAGTTTCTTCTGGCCTTCTCCTCCAATACTTTCCTAGCTGTGTGATCATTTCTCATCTTTTCATGGATAGTATTGTCCTTGGCTCAGTGGAAAACTTTTATAGTTAAATGACAAACAGTCCACTCCTACTCTTGTGCATGGGACCAGAACAGCCAGTATAAGCTAAGCTAAATTGCAACAACAAAAACCAAAATCTTAGTGGATTTAGACAACGAAGTTAATTTCTTCCTCACTCTATTATAGGTAAACCAGGGACCTCAATTCAATATTATTACTCAGAAACCCAGCTAACAGAAGACTTTTTCAGCACACGGTTTCTGTAATCTCAGAGACAGAAGAGAAAACTTGATGAATTATGCAATAGCTCTTAAAGTTACTTCCTAGAAGTGACACACATCAATCACTTCAGCTCACATTGTATTGTCCAGAAGAAATCTCATAACCAAGGCTAGCTTAAATAGGCAGAGAAGAACAATCTTACCAATATACTCAGAGTGAGAAAAATTTCATTTTTGAGCATCCCTAATGACTAACATGTATGTTCCAAGGTATTTGTTCAGCATTCTCCTGAGGGGACTGTGACACTGAAAAAATAAATAAAACTGCATTGTGAGGTCAAAAAATTGTGCTTAAAGTACCAAAGTTTATAATAACTTATTATAGGTGTCAGTAAACATTTGAAACTACTGCACCAAGCTGAGAGATTTGTTAGAGGCTAGATAGGGTCAAAAGACCTTCACAAAATAGTTCTTCCCTTCAGATTTCTCTTGAATGGAATAAATATTAACACTGCCAGTCACCCTTCATAGCAGCAAATTGTGGGCAGAAAATGTGACCTTAGAGGGTAGGCCTTAGAATAAAAACGGAAAGGATCATATTCTTTCTGACTTAATAGAGTGTAGAAAATGTAGGCATGTAACAATGGGACTTTCTTACTCTCTCTGGGTCTCATCTGAAATGTGGTTGGGTCAGAGATACCTAATCTGTCCACTTTACACAGGTATTACCCACCCACCCCCAATTTCAGTCTTCTGCTTAATATGCTTTTTAATATGCTTTATCTTCATGGCACTTTATCTTCTTGGCATCGCCACCTGACATGCCTTATATTTATTTCCTTCTACCTACCCACCAGATTGTAAACTTTGAGGGCAGAGATCTTTTATATATCCCAGTTACTAGAAAAGTACCACAGGAATTGAATATTTGTGAACAAATGAATGGTTGCATGAGAGCTCTCTGAAGGTGTTTGGGGACAGACTAGCCTTTAACTCTGAGAGAGTTCAGCAAGGCTCTGCAAGAGACTCAGCAAACAGACCTTCACCCTGTCGGACCTTGAGCATATGATGAGCCTTGAGCTCATGGACTCTGAGTACATCCATATTAAGCATCCTACTGTAAGCATTTCTGTAATGTAAGTTCTTTTCTAATAACCCCATGCCTTCACCAGGGCCTAACTAAACGTTTGTTTGTTTATTTGTTTGCATGTTTGTTTGTTTTTCTTGTCTTAATGATTCCAGTTAATTTAATCAATAGAAAATAAGGTTATATATCTCCTTCTTTATAGCAAATAGCTCTAGACTGGCGCTGTGTTTGTAGCTAATGGCTCTCTCAGCACTGTGCCCATTTGCCTACAGTCTTTTTCTACAAGCTCCCTAACTTATTCATCCTTCCAGTCTCAGGTGAGTTGTTGACTCAAGAAGCATTGTTTGATCCCTAAACCCCTAAACTAGGCCAAGTGCCACTATTAATGCTTTCTGGGTGCCTTTTACACTTCCTCCATTCAGATGTTATCCTCTAAGCTCCAAGAAGTCAAGAACCAATCTACCCGGCCTCTACCATATACTCGCCGCCTAACACGGTATCTGGCATGTGATGTCATTATGCAGTAAATGAAAAATTAATGTGGTGAATAAGTAAATGGGTGAAATGAAATTATGGCAACTAAGAGAATCCATGTACACATCAGATAATGTCTACATACTGAAAAAAGAGATCCCTTATGTGTATGTTCTACTGTTTCTCAAATATGTAGACATGCTTCTAACACTCATGGAATACAAATATATTTTAAAGGGCTATTGAATTGACAGCAACTTTTTGAAAATATTTTCTGTTAGTAAATGCTAAGAATATTACTACTGTCAAGTGGAAATTCCAGTAATGTTTTGATTTTTTAAAGATTCTTACACTTGAAAAAGTTGAAAAATTAGCTGGATTAAGATGAAGAAACTAAATTTGCATGCATAAAGATGTAGTTTAGGTTGTAAATATACTGCCTCCACTACGGTAGGCATTCAAAGTTTACAGAAAATTTATTCAGTCATAATCTTGATTGACTCAATATAAACAAAAAATCAGACTCGTGTTAATTCCTCTTATTGACTGTAGATTTTTATCTCCTGAGAGATGGGAATCTCTCAGATGCAACACAATTATATATTGACTCCCAATAAATGTGACCATCTCCTTCTTGCCTTCAACTTAGATGTACAAACACAGAAGCAGATTCTTAGATGTTCTCACCTGTGTTATAACCAAGCACAAACTCGTTAAGCTTTTACTCTATAAAGTAAGAAGATTCAACCAGATGATCTTTAAATTTTTCTTTTAAAGTTTGAGTTTCATAATTTTGTTTTGTTTTGTTTTGCTTTTTTTATTTTAAAGATGTGGGGTACAATTTAGGATTAGGGATACAAATGTTCATTATGCAGATGAGATGTGCCCCTCTTCCCCCAGCAGATTCCTAAGTTTTAGAATTTTTTAAAGAACTAATTGAGAATTAATTTTATCTTTGCTTAGGGTACTTTGTTGATTAAATCAACTATAATATGGTCAATCTAAAGTTATTTTAAATCCTGTGAAAATAACCACACAGATTATTCACTCCCACTTATTCTTGCCTCCGTAACAACAGAAGTTACTCATATCTGTGGAAAGGTGGAAATACAAGGTCTGACCATTAAGTTTGAGGACTCATCCTAGAAAAAGTGCTACATACCTCACTGTTGAATATCACTGTGGTCACCTATGCACTGATGTCTGTGTCTTCTACACCCGTCAAAGCAATTTTGGAACGCTTTTTCTGGAATGGCCATCAGAGATGTCGTTGTATTACCCTTGATGTCCCAAATGTCATAAAAATATCTTCCTTTTAATATTCTCTTTACCTTCAAGTAAAGAAAAAAGTCATTTGGGGCCAGATTAGGTAAGAAGGGAGGATGTTCCAATACAGTTATTTGTTTACTGGCAAAAAATTCCCTCACAATAGTACTGTGTGAGCTGGTGCATTGTTGTGATGCAAGAGCTTCAGGACCATTTTTGCACATAAATTTCTCATGCCAAGATTTTTGGTTAAGATTTTCTAACTATTTATTTATTGATGTTTATTTATCTGCTATGCTTCTCGTAGTCAGCCAACAATTTTGATGCACAATTCAACAAATTTTTGCAATGTTTTTGTCAGTTCTGTCTTTTACTGACTGTCCTGACCTCTCTTTATCAGGGACGCTTTCTGTCTTCTCAGAAAAATATTTAATCCATTTGTACATTTTATTCATGTCATTATCCCCATAGCTTAGACTGACATGTTTCTGAGTGCATCTCCAATCTTTGCCAAGTTTAACAAGAAATTTAATGTTTGTTTATTGCTCTAATTCAAGCTCTGACATTCTTGGGACAGCACACAAAAACATGCAATAATGATAATGAACACCACACAGCAAGACACCACCATATATCAGCACAAATTCAGCTATGAGACACTGATGCACTGAAGTTATAAAACCTTGCCAAGTTGTTTGGACAGTACTGTCAATGTAAGTATGAAATTCATTGTCAGACTGAGTATTTCTGTTTCAGCAAACTAACACATTTTGTAACTACACTGGACTGTTGGAGTGAAGCAATTACAAGCAAATATTTGGAACCACACAGAACCTTACTTCATTTTAACTTATGAGCAATTGGTTATTGAACAAATCACTTAAGCCTCTAGGACTATTTACTTCACTATAAAATTAAGCAACTGGTTATTGGACAAATGATGTAAGTCCTCTAGGACTATTTCCTTCACTATTAATTAACAAAATCTTCACAGGATACAGCATAGTTCCTTGCACTAGGGAGAAAACTAAATAAATATCATCTTCTTAAATACTCACCAGGTAGATTTTAGCTTCAGCTAGAGCAGGTATAATTAGAATACCTTTCTAAGTCCTCCATTTCTGAACTATAGATTGGGTCTCTCTCTTATAACCTCAGTATATCAGTGCCTTGCAGCTGAATTTGTATTGATGTGTGGTGGAGTCTTGTGTGGCATTCATTATTGCTGATGAGGAAGTTAAATGAGTTATGGTTATTTTCACATCCTCATCAATTTTAAAAAATGCTTAGTGCCTGGCCCAAATCTGAATTACAGGACCCTTCTCTGAACACTTGGATCAAAGTGTATTTTGTGCTGTACAGCAGTCATTCCCTGAATTACATGTCTTAAAGGAAGGGTTCTTTCCTGGCAGTCTTCCCCAATCATCCAATATCTTGTAAGTATGAAAAAAAGAAGAAAAAAATCATTTGGAAGCTTTTACATAGAAGCCTGATATTTTAATGTATGGCCTTATGAAAGACACAATTACTATGTTCATATTTTGCTAATTTTAATAAGATATATTTAAAGTCACATACACAGAGGTATGATACAGGTTGCAAATGTACATCATTTTATGGACTAAATATATGGAGTTTACAACAGATTCATTCAGTCATGATTTTGATAATTGACTCAATGTAAATGGAAACACAGACACATGTAGCATTAACTTAAATGTTAAATACCTATATTTTCAGATCTCAAAAAAGTAGAGGAATACTTATTGATCTCTCTCTTTGTCCATCTCTCTCTGTCTCTGTCTCTCTCTCACACACACACACACACACACACACACACACACACACACACATACACACACACATACACACTCACACACATACACACTCTTCTCATTTCAATCATTTTCTCTAGTAGCCCATAAATCTATATGTGTAGGGAGTTGAAAGCTAAAATACTCCAGGAGACAATTGAACATCCCAGGGATGTTTCTGCAATTGCTCTATTGAGATCTTGAAATGTGAAGCCACCACCGGAGACCCAAAATTACATAAAGGAATCAGGTAAGCGAAATCCTTTTTGCAGAAGGCTCTGGCTGGACTACACTCATGGGACAATCAATCTGAATTCTAACCCAAGGCTAGAAATGGAAAATAATAGAGCAATTTTTCCCTGGAGGAGAAAGCTTTTGATCCCACCACCTGTAAAATGCTATTGCCTCTGTTCTTTGCACATTCTGATTTATCTGAACTCCAAAAGAGATGAGGTAGCCAGGTTTATAAAATACTGATGCTCTTCTTTCCTGTGCTACCTACAACCTAATGGACTTCCTTTAATGGGTAAAAAGACTTAGTTAAAAATATATCCCAAGTTTATTTTGAGCCTGGAGCTTCTTCATTTGCTCCTTTTCTAACGCTTGTAATCTTTCTACCACTGCAATCTGTTGGAGTTTGCTAGCATCCATACTCATTTAATCAATCTCTAGTTATTACAACATTGGGATCTTGAGCAAGAAAATGAGTGTGTGTGTGTGTGTATGTTTGTGTGTATGTGTGTGTACATGAACTATGTATTAATTAAATGTATTCTAAAGGAGTATTTCAGGGTTTCAAATACAAAAATTTCATTCTGGAAACAGCCCAATCCTTGGAGAAATTCTATACAGAGAATAGATTGCTAAAGGCAGTTAATAAATAGTAAAGAAGAAGGTGAAAAATATTAAAGAGTTCAAAGATGAGAAAGTTAGCAAGCTTACACACTATACATTGTCTTAAAGAGAAGAACAAGAATGTATCAATATCAGCTGAACACAAGAATTCAGAACAGAATCTGCTGAGAAGAAAGGGTAATACTACTGGATAAAAGGAGTATGTCAGAAGGAAATAAAAATATTTTTCCAGTTATCTAATTTGTTCAATAGATGTAGTTTGTCATCAGATATATCCCATTGGTTATTATACAATTATATATTTAATTAAAATTTAAATGCAACTATTGGTTGGAGTTAGAGTCGATCATACTTAGTGATCTATCACAGAAACACAAAACAGAGTACCAAATGTTCTCACTCATAAGCGGACCTTGAACAATTATAATACTATGAGAAAGCAATTGGCAGTAGTGGGAAACTCTCAGGGGAGGGGGAGTAAGATTGGCAGTTGAGGGAAACTGCCAGAGGAGGGAGGCGCATACCTCATCAAAAAGGGTGCCTGCGTAATCAACATTTGTATACCTAACCCTGAATTGTACTTCACACTTTATAATAAAAAAAATTTAAATGCAAAATAGCCTTATACTTACTAGCTAGATAAAAAGTTAAAACCCCTTTTTAGTATTGATTTCAGTGAGTGATAGCATAATTAAAAAGCTTGTTTCATCTTAACCATGAAAACATAGTGTGTTTTACAAGGCTCTTACTACACAGTTGTTTGTTCTAATGCAGTATTTGTGTTGCATATGATGTACTAGTTGGTTGTATTGTTGATTGATAGGAGCATAATGTACCATATAATTATGCATATGGCATATTCAATTACAGTGAGTTATTTCTTATACACTCGCTGTAATTTGTGTTACCTAATTGCTCCATTTAAACATATAGCTTTATTTCCTTGTATGTGTGGTTCTCATCACACAACTTCAAAATAAGGCACTGGGTACCTACTGGGCACTAGACTATTAGAAATATATCAAATGTCTACTTCTATATTTAAAAAGAAAAATGTATCCATATGAAATGGGTATGACAAATCTAGGGATGTGAAATTCCATGTTTGCTGATCAACTTAAATCAAAAAAGGAACTGATTAAGCATGATGAATGGGTCATATCTGTATACATGGGATGTATACATATGGAACCAAAACTTTCCACCAAGCTCACTGACCAGAGTCTGCTACACAGACTCTATCAGAACAACAATTCACAAAACAGACAGACACCAACTTTTTACTCATATATTGTGAATTCAATAGTGATTCTATTATTAAATACATAGATATTGTTGAAAGTAATCTAAAGAATTATAGTTACTACTGTTTTCCTCCCATTATATATTTAATATAGCTAACTTCATTTAAACATAGGTTTGTACTTAGCAAATTTTAGTGATAAATCATGACTAAGTGTTCATATTTTATATACTTCATGACAGTAAACATCAAAATAGCTCTGACTGACTACTCCAAAACTTCTAACCTTAAAAAAATAAACAAAAAAACTCTTCTATAAGTGTGGTATGAATATGATGAGAGAATAGAAACATCTAACTGTCATTTATTTTCTCAGACAACTAGTCCATTCAGAAAAGAAAATAACTACTTTCATGGTAGCATACCTCTATGATAGAAGTTGAGGAATCTAAAATGTAATTTCAACCTTTCTATTTTTGCTATCTGCTCTTACCTAGTCTGGTTTTACACCTAGTTGGGGCTCTCCCAACTACTCCACATCACCTTAACCTCTGCCACTGCCCACTCTCCTATATGACCCAACTGCATGCTACTACATGAATTACATTGGAACCATTATTGTTTCAAGCATTTGTTTGTTTGCAATTGTCAGCATCTGTGCATTCATTTAACATATATGTGTTTCATGATTGCTATATCTTTTTTTCGTCAATAAGAAGACACGTAAACAAGAATCAAAAAGACAAGGCATGGCACAGCAAGTTTTGGCAAGGATACAGAGAAAAACTGTTGGTGGGAATGTAAATTAGTAGAGCCATTATGGAAGATGGTATGACGTTGCCTCAAAAAATTAAAAATGGAATTACCATATGATCCAGCAATCCCACAGCTAGGTATACAGTCAAAGTAAATGAAGTTAGCATCTCAAAGAGCAGTCTGCACTCCCATTTTCATTTCAGCATCATTCACAATAGCCAAGAAACCACCTAATTGTCCATCAATGGATGAATGGATAAATAAAATGTGGAATATTATTAAGCCATAAAATGAAGGAAATGTCATATGTGACAACAAAGATGACCTAGGAGGACATTATACTATGTGAAATAAGCCAGATACAGACAAATACTATATGGTCTCACATGTGGAATCTAAGTTGAACTTAAAGAAGCTGAGGGTAGAATGGAGGTTGCCAGATGCTGGGGCATGAGGAAAACAGGGATGAAAGAGTACAGACTTTCAGTAATAAAATCAATAAGTTCTGGGAATCCAATAAACAGCATGATGACTGTAGTTAATAATATTGTATTGTATACTTGAAATTTTCTAAGAGTAGATATTGTGCCCTTGCCACACAAACACACACAAAAAGAATACAGTTATGGATGTGTTGATTAATTTGGTATGGTAATTATTATGCAGTGAAAACATATCAAATCTTATATATGTATATCAAACATTATACACTTTGAATTCACAATTTTTGTTTGTCAATTATACCTCAATAAAACTGGGAGGGAAAACAAACATGACTTGCTCTAATGGCACTGACAAAAGCCACCATTGTACTAGATACCACAGCAGTAGGGTGAGAGAAGGAAGAGGAAACAGGAGACATGATGAGTGGTGCCTGAACCCCACCCCCAATCTATGGTACTGAGAGGAAATCAGAGAATAGTAGAATGTATGAAAGATTCATCAACATCGTTGACTAGCTCCTTCCTTTTTATCCACTGAGATACCGGGACAGATATTTATTGTCCACTGGAATTGGCCCTCAGCAAAACACTAACCCACACACTGGAATTTCAATGTCAACCATAATGTTAAATATCAAATGTCAAGCAGCTTGTATTTTCAATTTTGTCTTTAAACAAGGGCCCAAAAAGTAATTGAGTCTTCAACTTCCTTTGTAATTTTCCAAGCTATTGTATGCAGTATCTTAGGCACAATGGAATATAATACATTGAACTAATTTCCTTTTTTATTGGATTTAGTTGAGAAAAGGCTTGAAATCATTGCATCTATTTCAAGATCCTGGAGTTCTATCTGAAACAAAAATGTCTACCGCATGTCTGGATTTTGATAGTTTTTTGTAGATTGCATTTTATGCCTTGTGATTCTTATATTGAGCTAACAGTTTTATTTATAACAGAAAATACATGCTGTACCTAATCTGTGGATCTTCTTTGTTTTTAAATGGTCTCTACTTGTTTAACCTGCTATCAAGAGTACTTTGATACTAAGAGAAATGAAAAACTTGAGAGCCACAATTTCTCTCCTTATAATAGACGTTAAAAGTTGAGACATATGAAAAAACATTTGCAAATGAGTTATATATACCCATCTTTCCTGCAGGCAAAGACTAAAAGTACCTTTAAAATGTCATGAGTGGGCCACAATTTGCATTCCCTAAATCATGGGTGTTTTCAAGTCTGAAATGATAAAACTTTATTTGGAAGTTTAAAAAACAGTGCTCTATTCAAATTTTATCAACAATCCAAATTTAGACTTTACATATAGAAATTTAGGAACATTTTTACACCTATTGTTACTGTCTGTGGTCACATAATAAGCTGTAGGTAGAGTGAAAGAAGAGGAATGGATATTTCTAGTTACCTAATATTTTGTGTTTTTATACTAATAACTTACAATATATGAGGAAATAGTATTGTCTCACATAAAATATTTGGCTTTTTACACAATATAATTTAGCTGGAACACTCATGCAAAAGTGGTACAGAAGATCTTTTAGTTCTTTTCTTAGATTAACTTTATCAAGGTATAATTTGCATACAATAAAATGCATCTATGTTATGTATGCAAGTTCTATGAGTTTTGAAAAATATGTACAACCATGTAATCAACTAATTAGCTTCACAACCCAGATATAGAGCATTTCCAGCCCACTAAAAACTCCTTGATACCCTTTTGCAATCAGTCTCCTGATTGCCAGCCCCAAGCTACCACTAATTCACTCTGGCTATAGACTAGTTTTTTGTTTGGTTTGGTTTGGTGTGGTTTTAGGGTATAGCTCCTGTGCCAGAATGGCTATAGAATAATTTTGTTTGTTCTAGACTTTCACAGAAATGGAGTTCAATGGCATATATACTTTATGTTTGATTACTTTTACTCAACATAACATTGCTTATATTCATTCATGTTGTTGTATGTGACAGTATTTTATTCCTTTCCATTACCCAGAAACCACAGACAGTAACAATAGGTGTAAAAATGTTCCATTGCTGATAGGTGGTCCATTATATAATATGCCACACTTTGTTCATTCATTCATCCGTTGATGGACATTTTGGTTATTAAAAGGTATTCTTTTAGTGGCATACCGTTATTGCTACCAGTACAGCTGTGTGTGTACATGCATGTGTGCACGTTGTACTGTAGTGAGCTGTGTTTATGGGGAGGGTTGTATGGGAATGTAAAATGTGATGTCTTTGATCATGGATAGGCTGGGCAGATAGTAAAAAAAGAAGAAGGGATTTTTCTAGTTGTTCTATCTTTGGAGTTTCTCTCTAAAAGTACATTTCTTGGGAAATTTTCCAACCTTTGATTGGCTCAAATAAACTCAGAAGTTGTTTTCATTTTAAATCTACCTATCTATTTTTCTATTTTACAAATAGTCGTTCAGGACAGAAGCAGCAGGTGATTATGGGCTAGTTGCACATTTTAATGCACTCCAAGCTCCAACATGATGATCCCTGGTCACCCTGACTCCCTTCTAAGATGCTCTCTGGAGGGCATGACTCACTGCAAAAACTGCAACTGAGTCCAAGCTAGTACCAATCACCACATGACAGCCAATAAGTTAAAAGACAAAGTGTTGAGGCAAAGAAAACAACTTTATTTAGGAAGTCAGCAAACCAAAAAGATGACAAACTACTGTCCCAAAGAACTATTGTAAGTTAGTATGAATTTCAGGCTAATTTTATGTTAGGAGCATGGGGAAGGGAATAGAGAAGTTTCTTTGTCCTTGGTCAGGTCACAATATTTCTATAAATCTCTACCATAGCATTGTGATTTGTGTGTATACTTTCCTTATCTCCTCAGGAGTTAGTTTGAGGAAAGAAACTTATCATTTTCCCTAAAGTTGAACTATAAGTTCTAAAGTTGAAATTTCATCTATAATTAATTTGGAGTAGGTGCAGAACTATGCACAAACAGCCTAAAGGACATCACCGCAGGTGGTCAGATGTAAAAATTTAATTAATCATGCTAAACTTCCCTCCAATGTTGCAAGACCACGAGAGCTTCTTTCCTGCCTCTAACTGGTCTTTCATGAAGGCTGTTTGAGAAGGAAAAAAACTAATTTTTCATAAATGAATCTCACCAGGACCTGAGAATGCTAAAAAAGCAGCCTGCTGACTTAGGTGGACTCTTCCCTTTTTGAGACTCTTTAATGTGAATATTACACATTTATTGGACCTCTGTACTCGTTTTCTAGGGCTGCTGTAACAAACTACCATAAACTGGGTAACTTAAAACATCAGGTAGTCTTTATTTGCTCACAGTTCTGTAGGACAGAAGTCAAAATTTAAGATGTTGACAGCACTGCACTCCCTCTGGAGGCTCCAGAGTAGAATCCATTCCTGCTTCTTCTAACCCCTGAGGCTGTCAGCATTCCTTAACTGTGGCTGCAGCTCTTTCTGCTCCAACTTCGCATTATCTTCTCATCCTGTGCTTGTGTCATCTCCCTTTGTGTTTCTTTTATAAGGATATATATAAGGGGGAGGGGGCAAAAAAACCTGGAATTATCATTTGGAGGGCGGGCCTCTTGTAATACAGGTTCCTAGAACACTAGGTTAGTGTTCTAGGAACCCATCCGTATCAGTGTACGCTAGCATTGTTGTGAGAGACTGTATTCAGCTTCAGTGAATTTTTCTTTTAAGATCCTTTCAAAATGTTTGCCCTTTTCATGATGGGTGACTTATGAGTGCACCTGCCCACACCACACTGAGTGTTCAACAGGTTTCTTTTAATCAAAAATTGCCTGACCCCAGTGCCCAACTCTCCCTATTCACCAAATCACCCCTAGCAACTTTTTTTTTTTCCTGGATAAAAATATCCTCAAAGGGAGATGCTTTGCTGATATGGAAGAGGTGAAACAAAAAAAAAGGTAGAAGCACTAAAAGGCATCAAAATTGGTGAGTTCAAAAGCTGTTTTGAGCAATGGAAAAGTGTCTCGGTAGGTGCTCTGCATCAAACAGAGAGTACTTAGAAGGCAACAAGTTTAAAAACAAATACACATTTTTTAATAAATGAATTCTAGGGTTTTGGGGTGTAATTTTTTATAAATAAATTCTGAATTGTGGGGGTCCTCCCTCAGATGGTGGCAATAAGTCTCACCCAGATAATTCAGAGTTACCTCCTCAAGATTCTGAACTTAATGACATCTGCAAGGACCCTCTTACCAAATAAGATAGCATCTAAAGTTTCAGGAATCAGGACTTGATATCTTGGGTGAGCCTTTCTCAACCTGCCACAGATTTAGCCACTTTTTATGTCTCACCCAAGTCCTTGGTCTACCTGAAGCTCAGTCTTCTCATATACACAATATAGACAATATCATGTAGTATTTTACTCACCAACAAGATAAGTTTCAAGTTCATCTGTTTGTAGTCCAAAGTGACAAAGAAAAGTTTAATTTTGCAGATCTCAATGTATTTCTACAGCATAAGAGTGTGAATTTGTTCCTTTGAATTTTTAAATCTGGGTATATTCTTTTCCTCTTTGTTGTCATATATATATTCTTTTTCTTATTCATTCAACAAACATGGATTTGCCTATTCTTTGCCAGGAACTCTTTGAGGTACTAAACAAAATTTCCTGCTCTCATGGAACTTATACTCTGAAGAAGGTCTCTAGGTAAATGTACTGCCAGGCAGTTAAGAAGGCTAGAGAAAGAAGAAAAGTCAATAAAAGGGTATATTATTGATCTAGATGCTGTAGCACCAGGAGCTCAAATCTGCCAGGACCTGCAGAAATGCATTTCAGAATTGTCTACTAAAGAACTAGATTTATCCACAGGTCCCTCTCCAACATTGGTTGAGGGTTGCATACAGGACATTAAAGTCCCTGCACCCGAGAGGGCTGCACTTAGATGTGGTCTGAGCAAGCTTATGTCAGTCCAGAGAAAGCCCTGAAGCAAAATACAGTTCACTCTTCAGGGGTGACACCAGTATGTGAGAGAAGTCCAAAGACTGCCCAGAACTGTCCACTATGGCTGCACCTAAAACTAAAAGTAGAGCAAGGGGACCACAGGAACACCAAAGGTTCTGCTGTACTCGCCTTACCGACTTTACCACATGCTTCTGTCTTTCTATTTATTGCACACAATGCAGTTCATAATACAGTCATGTTCTGCATTAACAATCTTTCAGTCAACAATGAACGGCATATACCTTAGTGGTCCCATAAAATCCCTACTGTCTAATGACATCACAGCTTCTATAGCATTGTCACATAACTTCACTCATAAGTTTGTGGTAGTGCTGATGTAAACAAACCCACTGAATTTCTAGTCCTATAAGAGTACAGCACATACAATTTTATATAGTGCCTGATACTTGATAATGATAATAAACAACTATGTTACTGGTTTATGCATTCACTATACTATACTGTTCAATGTTATTTTAGAGTGTACTCCTGCTTATTTAAAAAAATGTTAACTGTAAAACAGGCTCAGACAGGTCCTTCAGGAGATACTCCAGAAGAAGGCATTGCCATCACAGATGACAGCTTCATATGTGTTATTGCCCCTGAAGACCTCCCAGCAGGGCAGGATGTGGAGGTGAAAGACAGTGATATGGATGATCCTGACCCTGTGTAGACCTAGGCTAATATGCATGTTTGTGTCTAGTTATTAACAAAAATAAGTTTTTAATTAAAACTTTTAAAAATAGAAAAAAGTTTATACACTAAGGATATAAAGAAAGAAAATATTTTTATACAGTTGTTGAAGTTTGTGTTTCTTTTGTGTTTTAAGCTGTGTTAAACAGTCAAAAGTGTTTTTTAAAAATCACGTTTATAAAATTAAAAGTTACAGTAAACTATGATTAATTTATTAATGAAGAAAGAAAACATTTTTTATAAATTTAGTGTAGCCTAAGTGTGCAGTGTTGATGAAGTTCAGTAGTGTACAATAATGCCTTCACATTCACTCACTACTCACTCACCCACAGCTACTTCCAATTCTGCAAGTTTTGTTCATGGTAAGTACCCTATACTAGTTACTATTATTTAACTTTTATGCAATATTTTTACAGTACCTTTTCTATGTTTAGTTATATTTAAATACACAAATTCCATCGTGTTACAATTGCCCACAGCATTCAGTATAGCAATATGCAATATGCGGTACAAGTTTATAGCCTAGGAGCAGAAGGCTATACCACAGAGCCTAGGTCTGTGTAACCCATGTAGGTTTGTACAAGTACATTCTATGATAGTCACACAATGACAAATTCACCTAGGGATGTATGTCTCAGAATACATTTCCATTGTTATGCAATGTAATTGTAAAATACTCAAAACTCACCACAAACACTACATATACAATGAGCAAACTACAGAGGCCCACTATGAGCAAACTACAGAGGCCCAGAGTGGCTACAGACAGTGCATGACCACCATCGCCAACTGTTGGTAGAAAACAGAGTTTCTAAGATTTTACTATGAAGAGTAGCTCTGCTTGAATTAGGAAACAGTCATAACTTGAGCATTTGGAAGCAGAGGAATTTCTGTAATTCTTATCTTACATGGTTTTGTGAGAAGCAAATGACATAATTCATGGGAAAGCACTTTGTCTTTTATA
The DNA here is from genome assembly GCF_000164805.1 of Carlito syrichta. Taxonomy (NCBI): domain Eukaryota; kingdom Metazoa; phylum Chordata; class Mammalia; order Primates; family Tarsiidae; genus Carlito; species Carlito syrichta. Next base: position 483,532 of record NW_007252951.1, on the reverse strand, counting down.
AGACATCATATAAATGTTAGTTTTTAAAGATTTGTGGGAGAGATATAAAACTCATCTCTGTTTCTAGCCCAGATTAAATTCTAGTGCATTGTAGCCAGATAGCCAGTAGGTAATCTAAGTTTATAGAATTCTGTTCTTATTTTTTCCTTCTTCCTGAAACATCCTTTCCATGATTTTCACCTGCGAAGATTCAAAGTCCAGTTCAGATATGGCCCAAGAATACAGATCATTTCCTTCCATGCACTCCCCTTGCATTGTCACTAATAGACCACTAAAGATTACATTATGGATGACTAAAAAATGCTCTGACCTAGCTCCATAGTGAACTTCTGGAAAGCAAGAACTATACCTGATTCCTCTTTCTATGCCTAGCACGTCATATTATATTTGGCATATAGTAGGCATTCGATAAATGTTTGTTGAAATCGTTGAATTAATTTGCCATCAAATAACAACAGCCTCCTTCCTATTTAACTGTGTCTCACAGCAAGTAGTCGAGCCCAGCAGGGTGGAAGAGATGAAGGGAATTCATCTAAAATCAATTTATTTGGGGAGAAAACGTACTGTAGTCAATGAAATGATTCAGTTTCATCTTTCTGTATATAGATTTAGAGCTGTACATGATCATAATTTTATGTCAAATATCAAGTCCCTTAAGTCATGTGGAGACATATTACCTTTTTTTGTAAAACACTGTAAAAACAATGCTAACAATCCCACAGGAATTAAATTCGAGAGTTATAGAAAGTGAAAATACTAATGGTTCATCTGGTAATGGCTTGGTTTTGTGTAGTTTGGGAAAGAAAAAGAAAATCCTACAAACTCCCAGTTATTTAGAAAATGCATATGCTCATTAAATTATCAATTTTAAGAAAAAGAAAACCATCTCTTCCAAAAAAGAGAAAAACATATGACTCATTTTGAAATCAGTAGGCTCCATTCCAATTAAACAGATTGCAGACCAGAAGACAGCTCAAGATTGTTGTGAGGACTTAATGGGGCCTTTTTCTCTCTTTTCTGATAATAAGAAATACTCAGGATATGTCAAGCCATAGATCAGAAAAATATATAAACCTGGCTGGTGGATAACTCCTCTGAACTGGAGAAAAAAGCCTTGTTGAAATGAGGCACTCTAAGTGAGTGGAACAATATCTAAGTGCATTTAGTTTAATGTAGCCACACTATAGCTCATGCTTTCTTACCAGGAGATAAAAACAACTCCCAAGTAGGATTTAGAAAACAGAAGAAAAAAAAAGAATAACTTTTCCCTTTGACATTCAGCAATAGTCTGCTCTGCACAAATATCCAGGGTTTGACTCACTCATACCATTTTAACACAGGTAATTTCAATGTTAACAGGACAGAGTTACCCCACAATGCAATTGGTCTTCTAGTTGCTGCTCTCCCACTCCTGTACTACTCGGAGTCTGAAGTTCTCTTCTGAGGATAGGGCAATGCCAAAGTCCCTCTGTACTTTGCCCACCACGCTATCTCCCAAACCCTCCCACAAAGTGTGCTGGTCTTGTTCATGCTCCAGCCCTTGCCATGTGCATGCTATTCTCAGATGGGCATCTGAGCTAATGGGTTACTACCTCAAAGGAAACATTTCTTCTTAATAGAAGTTTTTATGTTGATCACCCCTAAATGCATTCTAATGGCAGAAACTGCTAAGTCTATGTCAAGTCAGTGAGGAAATACCATCTGACAGTTCATTTAGCAACTACTGTAAACACTGCCCCCTCCCAAGGGAAGACTTCTTGATTAACCAACAGAAAAATAAAGAATCACAGGTCCTGATGACTTTTTTGGGTTCCCTGGAGCAGAAATAGTCATCTCCTAGTCTCCAAGAGTCTCTTTATTCCTTTCATCCCTTGGTCCTTGTAAATCATTCATGAAGAATGATTTCAATCACTCCTGAAAACTTGGAAATAAGGTTGCAGACAAGAGTTAACCAGTAAAATCACTCTTAAAATATTGCTTGCTTGTTTGTTTGTTGGTTTGGGTTTTAGTTATTTTTTCCATAAAGTAACATCAGAAATGATTTTCCAAAAAAAAGTACTTACAAGGGAAGACCCCCCTAACCAGAATTTATTTATTAAAAATTATATATTCATTCTTACATGTTTAAACTTCAGCCACCTTCAAAGTACTCTTCATTTGATGCAACACACCTATCAAGACATTTTTGCTACTGCTCAAAACACTTTTGAACTCGTCCATTTTTATGCCTTTTAGTTCTTCTGCTGTTTTTTGTTTCACCTCTTCCACAGCAGCAAAATGTTTCCTTTTGAGGACTTTTTTTAACCTAGGAAAACAAAAAAGTTTACTTTTAAAAAAAAATCACTCAGCGTGATACTGAGTGAATAGGGAGGGTGAAGCATGAGAATCATGCCATTATTTATCAAAAACTGCTGAACACTCAGCATAGTGTGGGCACGCGTGCTTGTAAATCACCCATCATGAAATAGGCAAGTGCATTGAAAGAATCTCCAAAAAAATTCACTGAAGCCAAGCACAGCCTCTCACAACACCACTAGCTGATACACTGATGCTGATGGGTTCCTAGAACACTTACCTAGCAGGGGAAGCCTGTACTACAAGGGGCCTGCCCTCCAAAAGATACTTCAGGTTTTTTGGGGGGGGTTCCCTTCTTGTACACTGACTCATTTTCCCAGAAAGGTATAGCAATTTATTTCCTTATAAATACAACTATTTGAAAAAAGGTATTGCCTCTCTAACACCACTAAAGAAATAGAAGTGGAAGAAATTGGCTTCATTTCTCCCTGAAATCCCTTCAAAGTTATACCTCATTCACAACCTTGGTTTTGTTCTCTAAAGCCATCTTTTTTACCTAACTTTTTTCTCGCCAACTGACTTTGCTCTTCACATCATCTTTTAGAGCTTCCAGAAAAGACTGGACAAGAAAGAGTTCTGAGACTATGAGGAACTCTCATGCCCTTTATATAGAATGCTTGCTCAGGCCCAGGACCTTAGTACATGGTCCCCCTTAAAGAAATTTTTTAGTCATGGTTTACCCATGGCTAGATGAAGTCTAAAAAGAATGTCCATGAATGTGTAACTTAAGAGTCTGGAAACCCCCCAAACTCAAACATAGAGGAATAATTATTCTTTCCAAAAAAAAAGTCCTACTTGTCAATCTTATCTCTCATGGCATGGACTTATGGGGTTTTGATTATAAATTGGTTGCCTCTCCTGATATCTGTCAGGGTGTCCCCTGTGTTTTCTAAGATTCTTAACATTTGGGGTTTTACGTTTATGTCTTTGATCCATCTGGATTTTTGCATATGGTGATAGGTAGGGGTCCTGTTTCATTCTTCTGCATGTGGTCAGCCAGTTTTCCCAGAATCATTTGCTGAAAAGTTTCTTTTCTCCCCAGTGATTGTTGTGGAGGCTTTGTCAATGATGAGTTGGTCAAGAAATTGAGGTTTTGCTTCTGGAATCTCTATCCTGTTCCATTGGTCTATATACCTATTCTTGTAACAATACCAGGTATATAGCCTTAAAGTAAAGTTTAAAGTCTGGAAATGTAAAACCTCCTGTGTTGTTTCTTTTGCTAAGGTTTGTTTTGGCTATTGATGGTCATTGATGTTTCCATATGAATTTCTATATTGCTATTTCGAGGTCTCAGAAGAATGATGTTGGTAGTTTAATGAGTATAGCATTGAATCCATAGATTGTCTTTGGTAGGATGAACATCTTAACAATGTTGACTCTTCCAATCCATGAGCGTGGAATATTTTTCCATTTGTTTGTGTCATCTTTGACTTATTTGAGCAGCGTTTGCAGTTTTCATTGTAAAGGTCTTTCATTTCTCTGGTTAGGAAGACAACAAGGTATTTCATTTTGTGTGTGTATGTGTCTATTGTGAATGAGATTGTGCTTTTATTGGGTTTTCTGCCTGTTTGTTGTTGGTGTATACAAACTGAAAAGCTTCTGTAAGGCAAAAGAAACCATAAAGAGAGTGGAGAGACAGCCCACAGACTGGGAAAAAATATTTGCCAACTGCATATCTGACAAAGGCCTACATCCAGGATCTACAAGGAACTCAAATGTCCGAAAGGAAAAATACAAACAGCCCTATTAAAAAGTATGCAAAAGACATAAATAAACACTTCTTAAAAGAAGACATACAAGCAGCCAACAGGCACATGAAAAAAGACCCAGCCTCACTAATCACCAGAGAAATGCAAAGCAAATCCACATTGAGATACTGCCTAACTCCAGTAAGAAAGGCTATCATTAATAAAACAAAAAACAACCGATGCTGTCAAGAATGTGAAGAAAAAAGAATGCTTCTACACTGTTGGTAGGAATGCAGACTAGTTCAACCTCCATGGTAAACAGCATGATGATTCCTAAAAGAACTAGAAATTGAACTTCCACACGACCCAGCAATCCCCCTTCTGGGAATATTAAATTACTCTACAGTAAAGATACCTGGACATGCAGCACTATTCACAATAGCAAAAACATGGAACCAACTGGATTATAAAACATGGAACCAACTGGATTATAAAAAGCAATATAGAAATTATAAAAACTGGACTGGATTATAAAAAATGTGGCACATAGACAAAATGGAATAGTATGCAGCCATAAATAAGAACAAAATTATGAACTTCACAGTAGCTTGGATGGATTTAGAGTTTATAATACTCAGTGATTTATCACAGAAACAAAGAACTGAGTACCACATGTTCTCACTCTATCTGGAAACTGCTAGAGGAGGTAGGAGCAGGGGCACATAACATCAATAAGGGTACCTGATCTCAAACCAGGCAAAATGGGGACCAAAAGGAGGTCCTTTACCTGTCTGATGACCATTTGTATACCTAATGCTGAATTGTACACATCTTTAAATTTTTTTTTTAAATCTAAAAATTTTTTTTAAAATGAGATACCTTGTCATCTTACTAAACTGAAACTAACCAATTGCATTCTAATGTCTCAGAAATAAGACTGTGAATATAAGGTATTCAATATAAACATAAAAAAAGAAAACTGAATACATTTTAGGACCTTTTGAGATGGTGCTGCTTATCCAGTACCTTCCAGGTAAAGATTATTCTGCATGTGACCAAAAGGAGCATAAGCAGTTACCTGGTGATATTGCTTAGATTTCTGTCCCCTCCAAATCTCATGTTGAAATATAATCCTTAGTGTTGGAGATGGGTCCTAGTGGGAGATCACAGGGTCTTGGGGATGGGTACTTCATGAATAGATTGGTGCTGTTATCGCAGTAATGAGTGAATTCTCGCTTTGTTAGTCCATGTGAGAGTTGGTTACTTAAAAATATCTGGCACCTTCTTCCCACTCTCCTTCTTCAGCTTTCATCATGTGACCTGCTAGCTCTTCCACCATGATTACAAGCTTCCTGAGATCTCATCAGAAGCAGATGCTGGCACCATAAAGAACCATGAGCCAAAATAAACCCTTTTCTTTATAAATTACTTGGTCTCTTGTATTTCTTTATAACACGATAAAACTGGCTAATACATCTGAGTAGTAGAAATTGACTCATCAGGTCTCACTTTGGGTGATCTGAAATAAATATTCTCCTCCTCTCTGAACTCATGATCCAAAACATTATTGATAACAAAATTGAAATTTCTAGGTCTCTCAATATGAGAAAAAGAGATGCTCTGGATAAGGGACACAAGCATTCCACCATTGGAACAAGTTAGGACTCCTAGGGAAAAAATGAGTTAGCCAAAAGATTTATATATCTCTTGCAAGTTTGATTAGTTTATGTCTATTACTGTAAGACTCTGATTGTGTCTACCCAGTTCAAAGCTGAGGACCATTCCCCTGTAGATTCCCCAACAAACAAGAGTTACATTTAATCCATACTTACCACGTCAGACGTTTTCTAAGCAATTTATAAACATTAACATAGTTTACCCTCACAACAACCCTATGTGGCAGGAGTAGGAATTATTGTTACCCCCATTTTAGAGATGAGGAAAATGAGGCTCGATTATGATTGCACAGCTGATAGGTGGCAGAGTCTATGCCCTTAAACCCTGCAGGATATTGCCTTTTAAAGTGATACGCTACATGCCAGTCTTTGTTCTGGGCTCTATTCAGCCTAGCCAAGCAGTTCTTCTTTAGTTGTACAGCAGAATGTTTAAGTAAAATGCAGTTTATTATGTTTGAATAAATATTATAACCTATTTTTTTCATCTTATTTGGTAATACTCAATACCAAAAATACTTGTAACATATGTAAGTATAAAGTATGTTCATATAATTAATATTTGTGCATTTCACCCCAACATAAATACAAATAACTTTCACTACTGCATTCCACTGGGTGCTCCATATAACTTTCACCCATTTCTACCATCTTAAAGAAATCACTATGCCAAATTTTGTACTTATAATTCCTATCTATATTATTATGGTTTATCACATATATGTATATATAGATATGTGTTTCTGAACTTTATAAAATTAATATTAGATTGCATGTAACTTTTCTTTTGTTCTTTCCAGTAAAACTCATTTCCAAGTTTCATCCATGCTGTTGCAGGTATTTGTAATACGTTTAGTTCACTGATTTCCCACAACTATTCCCCAGTCTGAAAAGTTAAGTATAGGAGATGTAAATACAAGTGAATTCCCTTATAGAGATTCTACAATGGGGCATAGCATGAGCCGATTCTTAAAAGATACCTGGCTTGTTTAAATGGAAAGAAGAAAGACAAATATTTAAGAAAAAAAAAAGAGAGAACCATGACAAAATTACAAAGTCACATCCAGGTGAGAGTATATGTGTTGCTTAGAACAATATGTTGAGCCAGGCAAAAAGCCTAAGAAAGAACAGTCAGAGGGGTGGGGAGAAAACAGGGAGAGTGGAGTTTCAGGGAGCAAAGAGAAGCAGGGTTGAAGAAATAAAGATGATGATCACCTGAGTTGAAAACTGTTGATAAATGTGTCTCTTGGATTTGTGTGTGTGTGTGTAAGTGTTTTATCTTTTGATTTTTATTTTAAAATTGTGGGGTACAATTCAGGGTTAGGTATACAAATATTCATTGTGCAGGTACCCTTATTGATGAGGTGTGCCCCCCTTTCCCAGGCAGTTGTCGACTACTGTCAATTCCACATCCCCACCTCCCATGCCCCTCCCCCCCGCAGTTTCCCACTACTTTCAATCCTTTTCTTGTAGTAATATGGTGGTTGTTCAAGGACCACTTATGAGTGAGAACATGTAATACTCAGTTCTTTGTTTCTGTGAGAGATCACTCAGTATTATAAGCTCTAATACCATCCAGGTTGCTGCGAAGCTTATGAAACCTCTAATGCCCCTTGTTCTAATGTCATGGTCACCCAATTATTTTCTGATTATGAACTGATTTCCAATGTAATTGGAATTCATCAAGAACAAATACTTCAAGTATTTCTAGTCCTTCTGCTAAAATATCTTATGATAAATTTACAAAGCAATTTCTGATGTGTTTGCTTCCTGTACACATCTATGAGAATGTATGAGTCTGCTCAGGTTGCTATAACAAACTGTCATAGATGGGTAACTTAAACAAACATTTATTTCTTACAGTTCTGGAGGCTGGAAAGTCTAAAATCAAGGTGCTGGCTGTTTAGGCTCATGGTGGGAGCCTTCTTCTTGCCATGCAGATGGCAACCTTCTCTCTATGTCCTCACATGGCAGAGAACAATTTATTTCTCTTCTTCTTATAAAGTCACTAATCTCATCATAAAGGCTCTACTTTCGTAATCTCTTCTAACTCTAATTACTTCCTAAAGTTCCCATCTCCACTGGTCATCAGATTGAGGATTAAGGTTTCAGCATATGAATTGGGTGAAGAGTCAGGGAGAAGACACCAGTCCACAACAGTAAGAATTGTGGGTATTCCCACACAATCATAATAGTCATTCAGCACAAACTATTAAACAGGTGCCTTTGCTCTAATCCACATTGCACACATAATGTGAGTCCACCTCAAGGCCTGATCATTCTTATCATGCGAAAAGTACATCTCTGGGATTTAACAATGACAGAAAAATCCTGAAATTAGGCACCTGAACAAAATGCTGAGTTAATGTCTGCCTATCCCTAACAGCTTCCCACAGAGGGACAGTTAGAACTTACAGGGTGAAATCTATCAACCAAACTATATTCTCTGTTCAGTTCTAAGTTTTTTCCTTCTGGTCTGGTGATCATTCTTGTGTGTGCTATACAAATAATAATTTGAAATTTCTAGCAAATTGCATAAAATGTTTCATTGTCATTCATGTACTACTCACAGTAAAATCATTGGCCATCAGGTATTAACCCTTGATTTGTACTTTGCTTCCTTCCATCATGTTCTGCAAAACACTAGCTTCTTCCTCTATTTGCTAAAGGAAAGTTAGTGACTTTCTTCTCTTCAATAAATCTCAGCAAGTTGGGTCTTTGTTCTCTCTGCTATGATCAGCATCAATATTCTTCATATTTTTACAATATCGAAGTATTTTTACCCTTTTTTCAAGAAATGTTATTTTCTGTTTGATGTCAAAACTGAAAATGTCTTCTTCCTCACAGTGCAGCCCCTGAGTCTTTGCAAGTGACATCATTAATCAACCCTCGGTCTACAGCACCACCCCTGTCCCATATCCTGCCACCAGGGGCAATAAGTTTAATAAGTTTCATTAAGATATATGCTTATTAACATAATCTTTATCTCAAAGAAAACATTACTAAAGACTGATTAATCATTTCATTCTTAGTATCGCAGTCACCTACAGCCAGCTCCTTCTGTATGTGTTCTCACAACAACACATTGTTTTCAGACTTAGTTGAGCATCTTGTCATTTTTTTGTTTTTTATACATTCTAATCCACTACTTCTTAATTTTTCTAGACAAAGATTTTCATTTCCACATTTCACTCTTCAGTGACTAACCCTCCTAAGTTTCTTGCTGCTTTGGAGTGTAATACTTTGCTACTTCCTCAGGATTCAGCTACAGCACAGATCTGACTTGCCCATCTTTCATGTCTTCCATTCTAAAGCAAATGCTGTTTCTCAATTCATCAATTGCATCAATACTCTATTTCTCAAATATTTATCTGCAATATAGTTATATGTCAAGTCCATTTTGTCACTGCCAAGATTTGGTCATTTTGCAACTGATTTAGACCTAAAGAGCGCCATTCATTTTGCAGAAGCATGGAGCTATGACAGCTTCTCATAAAAAATAACTCTGCTTACTGGTAAGAAAGACATAGATCATAAAATGCAGTTTCCTTTTTGTTGATTCTAAAAAAAAATTTAAACTAAAAATCAACTATAATTTCTATTTATAGTCTTAATTAATTCCTTCTTCTTGGTTTCACCAATTAGTGAGCAAACTTTACTCCAAAGTATACAGTCTAGTTTTTGGAATATCTGCCCCCATAATCATATATCACTATGTTCATTCCAATGATTGAGTTTCTTAATCAGACACAATTTCATGCAAACCTTGGCTTCCAAATACATTTCCCCACCAAAAGGAACCAGGGATTCTTAGACAAATTTTTAAATCCCAGGTCTGGAACATGGAATATATAAAATGAATATGAAACATCTTCTTGTGCCAGAAAAAAGGAAGTGCTCAAAAAATTATAAGGGAATAACCAGAAGATACAGTATCCTGCTTGAAGGAACTTACAGGTCAAATCTAGGATAATTTTATATGCAAAATAAACACATAGGATGATACATTGCAATCCACTGAATTAAATAAGAATCCCTGAGTTTATTGATAACAAATAGCCAAACAAATGGGAAAGAAGGGAGCTCTTTCTCACAGTAAAATGCCAACTAATGAGTACAGAATAAAAAGCAGAGTTAGAAAAATTACCATTTTACAGCCATCTTATTAAAAATTCCAAACAAGAATCATCAATGGATGCTAATTTTAGTGGTGAAAAGCTTAAAAGGAAGAGGTTATTTATATAGTGTCAAAGTGTCTTCTTACAAATTACTTTTTAGTTCCAAAAAATAAATAAAAATAACAGGGAGATGGGCAACACTTTAACCAAGTGATCAAAATTAGTCACCAATAAGGTGTGCTTTGGGGTGGAAAAAGAAAATATAACTTGTATGTAGTATTTTGTCAAAAAATATATATAACCCAAATGTAAACATAATGAAATTTCAGCGCTATGAATATAGAAATACATTCTATAAAATCTGTCCTGTGTTCTTCAAAAATGTTTACAGTATGAAAAACAAAGACTGGAGAACTGTTCTAGTTTTACAAAGACCAAAGATGTATGAGAACTAAATGCAACACATGGTCCTGGCCTGGATCCTGGGCTAGAAAAAAATAAAAATTCTATAGAGGACAATGTATAGTCAGGGTTCTCCAAAGAAAAAGAATCTATATCCAATTCTTTTTTTTTTTTTTTTTTTTTGAGTTGGAGTCTCACTCTGTCACCCAGACTAGAGTGCAGTGGCCGCTCCCGGCCACCACAGCCTCGATCTGCTGGGCTCCGGTGATCCTTCCACCTCAGCCTTCCGGGTAGCCAGAATTACAGGCGCGTGCTACCACACCCGGCTAATTTTTTGATTTATTGTAGAGATGAGGTCTCGTCTGCCCAGGCGGGTCTCGAACCTGTGGGCTCAGGCAATCCACTCACCTCAGCCTCCCAAAGGCGCGGAATTACAGGCTGAACCACTGAGCCTGGCTATATCCAATTCTTTGTAATAAATCTCTTCCTATATAGAAATAATGGAGAGGTAGAGAAGATGGCGGCCAAGCCAGTTGGACTACGTGAGTCCCCATGTGAGTGAGTGAATGTGTGGAAAATTTTGTGCATGTGCTGGAGAGAGTGGGCATGTGAGTGGCTGACTGAGTGAGGGCTAGGGAGCTGGCGGCCAGGGCTTTCCTGGTGCAGTGGCTGGTGCCACAGTGTCTGGGCTTGGATCCTAGTGATTACCCGGATGCAGAAGTCGAGTGCTGTTTTCTCTTTCTTTTCTTTTCTTTCTTTTTTCTTTTTCTTAAATCAGCAAACCCTCCCTGGCAAGAAAACACTGGGAGAGACTGTCTAAGTAGGGCTCGTGAGTGGGTGACCAGACCCCTGGTGCAGCAGCAGGTGCTGCAGCTTCTCTACTTCATAACTGGGTCTTCCCGGGTTGCTGAAGTGGAGCACCTTTGTTTTTTAAAAATGGACAGAAGTTTTTCTTTGGAAAAGTGGCAGGGAGACACTATTGCCCAGGTGCTCCCTCACCATTGAAGCAGGAGAGAGAATGCTCCGGGTTTTGCCTCATCACTTCAGCACATGGCAGGATGCTGGAAGGGGCTATGGATGGAGTCCAGAGTTGAGTTCCCATGGAAGAGGACAAGAGAGGCACCCCATCACCATATTGGCAGGACAGGAAAGTGCTCTGACTTGCTCACCACAGACCAACAGATCTGATCTCTGTGACTGGCGGATCAACTACTCAGGGCTTGATTGTGGCCCAAAGGGAATATCTTGAGAGCATAAACTTCAGGGGGACCTGATGAGTGCTGAGTTCCAGGAGCCCCACCCCCTACCCTGATACAGTTGTGGGACAAAGGGTATGGCCAGAAAAAGGGGAGAAAGAACTCCAAAGAGATCAGTGGTGAGTCTGGGTCTGACCCAAACCCCTTCCTCCCCAGCACACCTCTGAACATCAGGCCCACACAGCTGGGCCATGACTGAGAGCGACAAACCCAGGCAGAGCCTGAATGTCACTTGCAATAGGAGAGCTCCATTCCAGGATAGGCCTGGCTTTGGCACCCCAGGGAGAGTACATACCTGGGGAAGAGACAGTCCCATACCTCCCCAACAGAAATCTCCCTGACCATACGAGAGTGGGAGGGGAGAACTGCAGCCCCACCCACCTCAACTGTCCCTCCTCCTTCCCTGCTTTGTTCCCTGAGGAGAGAGTGAACAAGGTGGTTCTGCAGGAGAGACCTGACTAGAGGAACAATAACAGAGCCTGCCACAGGAAGGCAGGTTTTTTGTTTGTTTGGTTGTTTTGGTTTTTGTTTTTTTAATTTCCATTATTTTTTAATTAAAAAAACTTTCTGACTGTTTGCTTATTAGCTCATCTATTTTTAAAATATTATTCCTTTGTGCATGAATGTGTATGTGAGGGTTTGATCTGCATCCCCCTCAAAAAAATTTGTTTTTATTTTTTTCTTTTCCTTTTCTGTTTCTTTCTTCTTTTATTTGTCATTTTCTATTTATGTGTGTATGTGAATGATTGAGTGTTCATCTTTTGATTTTTTGTTGTGGCTGTTGGTTTTTGTTCTTTTGTTCTTCTGGGTCTTTTTTATATTCATTTTTTATAGTTTAAGGGGTATGTCAATAGGTGTGAGGGTTCAACCTGAAATCTCTCCTTTCCCCCCCACCCCCGCCTTCAGTCTTTCTGTTTTTCTTCTCTATTCACTTTGTGCTAGGCATATGTGTGTGTGTTTAGTTTTCCTGGGGGTCTTTTTGTTGTTGATTGTTTTGTTTCACTTTGTTGTTAGTCCAGTTTGTTTTGGAGTGTGTGTTTATGTGTTCAATTGCTTTTGCATTACTTTCTGCTTTGCATTGTCATATAGAGTGGTAGTGGGGAGTGGGTCTCAGGGAACACATACCACAATAAGTGCAAATTTTTAATTGCAAGTAGTATCTGATTCCTAACACCCCATCACCTACTTTATTCAAGTTTTGAAAACTTACAAAAGATAGCAAAGCTTCCCATCCACCATCCTATTTCAAAATAGAACAAATCCAGAGCCCGGATCAGGGAAGAATAGAGGTCTGAGCAAATATCAGAAGGAAAAGTCTCTCCCATTAACACTGAATAACAGAACTAAAGAGAAAAACAAGAGATCTGTCACAAATGAGGAAAAACCAAAGGAAGACCTCAGGCAATTTCAAGTGTACCAAAGACAAAACTCCTAAAAAATAGACCTTGGTGCCAAAACAATGGAAGTCACCAAAGACTGTCCCCAGAATTCAACATGTTTTAGGGAATGGATGGAAAGAGTGAATAGGACTCAAGAAAGACAAGATGCAACACTGAAAGAACTTGTAACAGAGATTTTGGCAATAAAAAATTTCATACAGGAAATAAATAACAAGATGACAAGCATGGAAAGCAGAATTAATCTAGCTGAAGAAAGAGTCTCAGAACTTGAAGACCAGAACACAGATTTCACCATATCTATAAAAACATAGAAAGAAGACTCAGAAAGAAAGAATAAAGCCTACAAGAAATGTGCAGTTATATCAAGAGGCCGAACCTATGCCCTGATCGGTATCCCAGAAGAAGAAAGAGAAATGGAGAACAGCTTAGAGAAAGTATTCCAGGAAGTAATCCAAGAAAACTTTCCCCATCTCACCAGAGATATGACCAGCCAAGCACAAGAGATGCAGAGAACCCCCACAAGACACCAAATGAGAAGACCAACCCCTAGACACATAGTAATCTGCCTACACAAAGTAGGCACAAAAGAAAAAATTCTAAAGACAGCAAATGAGAAAGGTCAGACTACCTACCAGGGAAAACCAATCAGAATAGCAGCAGGCATATCAGCAGAAACACTACAAGCAAGAAGGAACTGGAGCCCTATATTCAAAACCTCAAAGCTAGACAATTTAAATGAAGAATTTCCTATCCAGCCAAGTTCAACTTCATCAGTGATGGAGAACTAAAATCCTTCCCAGACATCCAATCCCTAAGAGATTATGCAGCTTCCGGACCAGCTCTACAGGAGACACTTAAAAAGCTATTAAGCACAGAAAAAAGAAGAAATAGATTGACCACACACTTCCCAAGAAAACAGCAGAGCACAGATTCGGTAGAGAATACAGCACAACAAGAAACTTGAAAACACACACATACATTAACCCCAAAGTCAAAAGAAAACAAACAAACAAAGAAAAAACTTTATAAGAACCTCATGACAGGGATAAACAATCATATTTTAATAATCAGCCTGAATGTGAATGGACTAAATGCACCACTTAAAAGACACAGAATGGCAGACTGGATAAGAAACCATGACCCAATTATTTGCTGCATCCAGGAGATTCATCTCACTTCAAGGGATGCACACAGACTCAAAGTTAAAAGTTGGAGAATGAGTTTCCAGGCAAATGGACCACAAACAAAGGCAGGAGTCGCAATCTTAATATCAGACAAAACAACCTTTAAGCTATCAAAAATTTAAAAAGATGCAAAAGGACATTACATAATGATAAAAGGTTCAATCCATCAACAAGAAATATCCATCCTAAACATATATGCACCCAACACAGGAGATCCAGCATTTATAAAGCAACTACTAAGTAAACTAAAAAAGATATTGACTCTAATACTATTATAGCAGGGGACTTGAATACCCCACTGACAGCCCTAGATAGATCATTGAGGCAAAAAAATCAGCAAGGAGATCCAGAAGCAAAACTTGACACTTGACAAAATGGACGTAATAGATACCTACAGATTATTCCATCCAACAACCATAGAATATAGATTCTACTCATTACCACTTGGAACATACTCCAAGATTGATCACATCCTTGGCCACGAATCAGGGATAAACAAATTCAATAAGATTAAAATCTTGCCATGCACATTCTCAGATCATAGTGGAATAAAATAAATATCTACACCAACAACATTTCCCCAAAGCCCATAAAGGCATGGACACAAAATAGCATGATGTTGAACAACTGCTGGGTCAAAACTGAAATCAAAGCAGAAATTGAAGCCGGGCTCGGTGGCTCAGCCTGTAATCCCGTGCCTTTGGGAGGCTGAGGGGAGTGGATTGCCTGAGCCCGCGGGTTCGAGACCCGCCTGGGCAACTTGGCAAGACCTCATCTCTACAATAAATCAAAAATTAGCCAGGCATGGCAGCACACTCCTGTAGTCCCAGCTACTTGGAAGGCTGAGATGGAAGGATCACCGGAACCCAGCAGGCAAGGCTGCAGTGGCCGGGAGCGGCCACTGCACTCCAGTCTGGGCGACAGAGTGGGACTCCAACTCATAAAAAAATAAATAAATAAATAGATAAATATTTCTGGAAACAAATGAAAATGAAAAAACACCTTCCCAAAACCTCCGGGATGCCCAGAAAGCAGTTCTCAGAGGGAATTTATATCTCTAAGAGCACACATCAAGAAAACGGAAAGATGAGAAGTTGAGAGCCTAACATATCACCAAAGAGAACTGGAAAGAGAAGACCACCAAAACCCCAACTTTAGCAGAAGAATCCAAATCGCAAAAATAAGAGCCCAAATACAGGACATAGATGACAAAAACATCATAGAAAACATCAACAAAACAAAAAGCTTGCTCTTTGAAAGAATTAACAATACTGATGGGCCCCTATCCAAAATGACCAAGAAAAAGAGAGAAAAAGTCCAAATAAACAGAATCAGAAGTACAAAAGATCAAATCACAACTGACCCTGAAGAAATACAAAAGATTATCAGAGATTACTATGTACACCTATATGGAAACAAACTTGATAACCTAAATGAAATGGAGAACTTTCTGACATCACACAAATTCCCCACGTTGAAACAAGAAGATGTTGAGACAATAAATAGAACAATAACAACCCAGGAAATTTGCTCTGTCATACAAAAACTACCTACAAAAAAAGCCCTGAACTGATGGCTTTCCAGGAGAATTATACAAAACATACAAGGAGAAGCTGATATCAATCCTACTGAAAGTATTCCAGGCAATTGAGAAAGATGGAATTCTCCCCAGATCATTTCACGAAGTTAACATCACACTGATACCCAAACCGGGTAAAGATCTAACAAAAGAAGAGAACTACAGGCCAATATCCCTTATGAACATAGAACCAAAAGTCCTCAACAAGACTTTAGCAAATTGGATCCAAAAACACATCTCAAAAATCATCCACCATGACCAAGTAGGCTTCATTCCCAGAATGCAGGGCTGGTTCAACGTTCACAAGACCATAAATATCATTAAATACATCAACAGATGTAAAACCACATGATTATCTCATTAGATGATTATCTCATCAGATGCAGAAAATTCTTTTGATAAAATCCAGCATCCCTTCTTGATAAAAACCCTCAAACACCTAAGCATAGAAAGAACATACCTCAAAATAATAAGTGCCATCTACAATAAACCTACAGCTAACATATTGCTAAATGGACAGAAACTGGAAACATTTCCCCTGAAAACTGGAACAAGACAAGGCTGCCCACTCTCACACCTCTTGTTCAATATTGTGCTGGAAGTCCTAGCTCGGGCAATTAGACAAGAGAAGGAAATCAGGTATATCCAAATAGGAAAAGAGGAAGTCAAGTTATCCCTCTTCGCTGATGATATGATCCTATACCTTGAAAATCCAAGAGACTCTGTCAAAAACCTGTTTGAACTGATAAAGACTCTGGCAAAGTCTCAGGGTAAAAAATAAACATGCAAAAGACAGTTGCATTTCTATAACCAACAACAAGCATGCAGTGACCCAAATGAAAAGCACAAAAAAAATGAAATACCTCGGCATCTTCCTAACCAGAGAAGTGAAAGACCTTTACAATGAGAACTACAAAATGGCTGCTCAAAGAAATCCAAGAAGACACAAACAAATGGAAAAATATTCCATGCTCATGGATAGGAAGAATCAACATTGTTAAAATGTCCATCCTACCAAAGGCAATCTACAGAATCAACGTAATACCCATTAAGTTACCAACATCATTCTTCTCAGACCTGGGAATGATAATACAGAAATTCATATGAAAACATAAACAACCATGGATAGCCAAAACAAAACCTAGCAAAAGAAACAAAGAAGGAGGTATCACACTTCCAGACTTCAAACTTTACTATAAGGCTGCAGTAATCAAAACAGCCTGGTATTGGAACAAGAACAGACACATAGATCAATGAAACAGGATAGAGATTCTGGAAGCAAAGCCTCAATTCCTCAACCAACTCATCTTCACCAAAGCCTCCAACAACAACCACTGGAGAAAGGAGAACCTATTCAGTAAATGGTTCTGGGAAAACTGGCTGACCATATGCAGAAGATTGAAACAGGACCCCTATCTAACACCATACACAAAAATTAACTCTAAATGGATCAAAGACCTAAACATAAAACTCAAACTAAAAGAACCTTAGCAAAGGCAGGAGACACTGTTATGGAAATTGGAACTGACAACCAATTCCTGTTCAGAACCCTAAAGGCCAATACCTTAAGAAATAAGATAGACAAGTGGGTCCTCATCAAACTAATGAGCTTCTACAAAGCAAAAGAAACCATCAACAGGGAGACAGCCCACAGAATGGGAAAAAAATATTTGCCAACTGTATATCTGACAAATGCCTAACGTCCAGGATCTACGAGGAACTCAAACATGCCAAAAGGAAAAAAACAAACAGCCCCTTTAAAAAGTGGGCAAAAGACATGAATAGACAATTCTCAGAAGAAGATATACAGGTAGCCAACAGACACATGAAAAAGTGCTCAGCCTCACTCATCATCAGAGATATACAAATCAAAACCACATTGAGAAACCACCTAACCCCAGTAAGAATGACCCATCATTAATAAAACAAATGACAGCAGATGCTGGCGAGGAGGTGGAGAAAAAGGAACGCTTCTACACTGCTGGTGGGAATGCCGACTAGTGTAACTTCTTTGGAAGACAGTGTGGTGATTTCTGAAAGAACTAGAAACTGTCCTTCCATATGACCCAGCAATTCCCTTATTGGGAATGTACCCGGAGGAACTCAAATCATTCTTCAAAAAAGATACCTGCACACGTATGTTTGGTGCAGCTCTATTCACAATAGCAAAAACATGGAACCAACCATGTTGCCCATTGAAACTGGACTGAATAAAGAAAATGTGGTACATATACACAATGGAATATTATGCAGCCAT